>NW_027267508.1:0-37588 GCF_963676685.1 Mytilus edulis | reverse complement strand
GTCTATCAACAGTTTTCATTAATACCTACCGTCGATAGTTAATATAACGTATTATATGGTCCGTATTATATAGTGCTCATATATACCGTCTGTCAAAAGTATCTGAATGTACCTACCGTCGGTGGTTATTAAACATACAATATAGTGCTCCTATATACAGTCTATTAACAGCATTTCTTTATACCTACCGTCGGTGGTTAACGTAAAATATAGTGCTCCTTTATATACCGTCTTTCAATAGTATTTCTTTATACGTACTGGCGTTGGTTAACATAGAATTTAGTGCTCCTATATACCGTCTATCAACAGTTTTTTGTCTATACCTACCGTCTGTGGTTATCCTACACTATAGTGCTCCTATATACCGTCTATCAACCATATTTGTCTACACCTACCGGCGGTTGTTATCAAAATAAACATGTTCAATCGGCAGTCCAAAGTTTCGTATCTATACTCACTCTGAATGACCGATGACATTAATTTGACCAGTAACATTCCCTATTGTATTCATTATTAGGGCCCCGACAAAGGCGGGTCGCCCTATAGTGATCAGTCTGTCCGTCCGTCCGTCCGTCCATCCGTCCGTAACACTTTGTGCCGCTCCATATCTAGAGAACCATTATGATTTCATACTTTATACTTTACATACTTTGCCAGAGGGCGTGTCATGATGTATGTACAACTTCCTAGGTCAAAGGTCAAGGTAAAAAAACTTTGGTTTCAGTTGACAACCCTGTGTCCTGTGGTGAAGATCGTGTCCGCTCTATATCTTGAGAACCGTTATGATATCAAAGTTTATACTTGACATGTATATGAACCAACACCAGAGGGTGTGTCATAATTTATGAACGACTGCCTAGGGCAAAGTTCAAGGTCAAAAACTTTGGTTTCAGTTGACAACCCCATGTCCTATGGTAAAGATTGTGTCCGCTCTATATCTTGAGAACCGTTATCATTTTAAAGTTTATACCTGAAATGTATATAAACCAATATCAGAGGGTATGTCATAATTTATGTACAACTCCTAGGTCAAAGTTCAAGGTCAAAAACTTTGGTTTCAGTTGACAAACCCATGTCCTATGGTAAAGATCGTGTCCGCTCTATATCTTGAGAAACGTTATCATTTCAAAGTTTATACTTGACATGTATATAAACCAACACCAAAGGGTGTGTCATAATTTATGTGCAACTTCCTAGGTCAAAGGTCAAGGTCAAAAACTTTGGTTTCAGTTGACAACTCTATGTCCTATGGTAAAGATCGTGTCCGCTCTATATCTTCAGAACCGTTATCATTTCAAAGTTTATACTTGACATGTTTATAAACCAACAGCAAAGGGTGTGTCATAATTTATTTACAACTTCCTAGGTCAAAGGTCAAGGCCAAAAACTTTGATTTCAGTTGACAAACCCATGTCCTATGGTAAAGATACAATTTTTTAATGCACATTATTCACATCGGGGCCCACAGAGATGGCTCCCATCTCAATGATATCTAGTTTAGTTTTCTCCCTGAACTTGTCTGAAATATTTGCGGCTGTACTGATGGCAAACAACAATCAATCAATTTCTTAAAGTACTTCTTTAATCTAAATAATATATTATTTTTTAATCTAACCAGTAATATGTGATCGGTGAATGTACGTATGACAATTACGCCAATTTTGAAAAAGCATATTTTTTTTCCATTTCCGCACATTGACATTTTTTAATTTGCGCCAAATTGATTCGAAAGGTTAGGTCTGATAAATTTAGATGATAAAATTAAACTTTTTTTAACCAAACGCAGCAGTTCAATGAACACAAGGTACAATATAGATAAATGTGTATATAGACACATGTTAAGGTCATAGGTATCATCATTTAATCACACTTCTGGTACCCGAACATTTACTTTCATATATATGGAACCGATGCCATAAAGAAAAAAAACAGGCATTAACTTGTAAAAACGATAATCAGATCTCTCAACGTGGCAGCAAATGTACCATAACATGAAAAGTTGTTTTTTTTTAATAAAAAAGGGGATGCTTTGTTGTAGGACCTTTATTGTAGGGAAGATATCCCAAGGTTGCAGTTCAACAGAAGTGTTGCATGACAATACTCAGTTAAAAAAGATTTGTGCATATGCAAATGTGCTTTTATGTCAAACTGTTACAATCTTATTTTATAAAGTGCTACTTCAAGTGTGATGTACACAGTTTTAAAAGTTTGGCAAGAAACTTATCCTGCTTTCAATCCCCCTCCTCCTCCCCGTCACGTGTGAGCAAGTGCCAGGTGGCAAAAGACCAGAATGAATATTTTTGTTATTATATAAATAAAATATATACATCTTATATGCATCATTTTGTGCATCATGACTTGTGTTTACCTGTTAATTTGTGCAAATGAAGAAAATAAATTTGCCGCAAAGAAATTAAAAAAAATAGGCGCGTATTAAGTGCAGATTGGCGCAAATGGAAAATGCCGAAGCAAATGTAATCTTTTCTCGTATCAGATCAAATTGGTGTTTTCTTTCTTTTTTTCGTTCAGTTTCATCTAGTCCATTTGTTCATTTGACTCTGTCTCCATCACGACTAAAATAAGGATGAATTTTAATTCATGATGTAAAGTCGTTCAGGTTTTTGTTTTATTATATAAAAACAGAAGACATGGCATGATTGCCAATGAGACAACTCTCTAAAAGAGACAAAGTGACACCGGAATTAACTATAAAAAACCTTTAACAGATCACGGTACGCTCACGGTGCAGATGTCTGTAAATTTAGAAATTAATGCGAGGTTTTTATTATTGCGACAATAATTAAGACTTGCATTTTGAAATATTGCGTTTGAATTAATGAGCAATCTTTTTAATTGTTGTAATTTAAATCTCATTCCAGGCTATATTGACTATATAGTGAAAAAATATTTAACAATTGCACGCAACAAATTCACATTCAAAGACCATGAATTTGTTGTATATTTGACAACATTCTGACAATATCAATCCGTTAAATTAGCGAAATATTCTATAATTAGTGTATTATTCTCCAAAGTTCATTTGAAAAGGTAAAATTCCTCTATGCAAATGGCAAAATCTTCCATAAAATATCCAGTAAGTTTGATAAACGTTTAACAAATCATCCCAATACAGTTTGATTTATATATTCACTTTGCTATTCTGTTCTTGCATAGTGATATAGTTCATTTTGCGTCATCCCATATTCTAGCAAAGGGAGATTATCTCAGCATCACCGTTACATTACTAATAGCTCTCGTACATAAAATAGTTAGCTCGAACTGTATGATCCTGTGTGAATCTGATCTTTATATTAAAAGTGCATAAATGGTTCACATATAGGTCTTATTTAAACATTAAACAGTATCAAAACAATTAGTGCATTATAATATAATCAAATAGGCATGCAAAAAAGAATCAATAGGGAAAATATTCTTGTCTACCGTCTAATTCTAATTGCTAATATTTAATGTATTGTACATAGATCAATTCCATTCCATTCCATTCCATTCCATTCAATTTTATTTATTTTTTTAATTTTCAGCAGAAAAGAGTATTTCTAACAATTAAATTTAATTAATTTGATATGACGTTAACATACGGTAATCACTCTCATGTTTTTATTTACATCGCTGTCAATCATCCGGTAAAGATGAATATTCATTACTACCCTCGGTAGTTAACGTCCCTCGATGGTTAACTTTAAGTGCCTACCGGAATTTGACAGTTGTAGGAAAGTAAATCCTTTGTTACATTGCAAAAAAAAATTCAGTCATGAAAAATATATCTTGGGTTATTACATAATTACAAACACCACAATTTTTTGTATTTGATGTTTATATAGAATATTTTAGACATTTTTCATGGTAAAAACCTTGTACATTTTCTTTTTGAAAGGGGTGAAAATTTTATTGGTTCACTTCCAGTGATGGTTATTATTTGATTATACGCAATGAAATGTTATGTGATATTTTATCTATAGTACTGGACAGGATTAAACTTGACTCATGCCAAGTATTTCTGTATTGGAAACAAAGATAATAAATTCTGTACAATTTCTCGAATAGTTCAAATTTGATAAATACGTATAGGGAGTATTAGACCTTTGAAGGGATATGGAATTTATATGCACCTTTATAATTTCCCTTTGTCCATCTATCCTTCTTTTCGTCCTAAACACATCAAACTGTTACATCTGCTAAGGGATTTTGACTAACCTTTGCATGTTGCTACTCCGTATAAATATGTAAAATGTTCAAGTTCAAGGGTTCTTTGACAAGGGTCAAAGCCACCCAGAGACTTGTAAATTATATACATTTCACTGTCAAATTTTTCCATGATGTGGGAGATGCGGCTATGCAGATATGTCAATTTTATTTTGTTTCAAAAAAGCTGTGAAGAATTGAAAAAGGTGAAATATTATATAGACTAACGGTTTAACACAAACACATAACAGTTACAGATATCTTAATTTTATATAGATAATTCAACCGAAAAAGAAGGTTTTAGTATATTTGAATCCTCTTGGTGAAACTTGTCTTTCTGAAAGACGTTTACAGAGGGGTTGGCAGTAAGTGACAGTGAACACATTTTCATTTGCTTTAATGTTACTTATTTTTGTTAAAAAGAAAATGATACATCTTGATGGTTATTGCATCACTTTTGTTTACTAACTCTTTATGTAAATTATAGATACTGGTATAGATTTCTTGATACAATCTGAGCTTAATTTTAATGAAATGACAGATAAGTTTGAAAACGATAGATTCAACCACTGCATCAAGTGTGTTTTGATAATTCTCCACTAGAAACAGTTATATTTACAAATCTGAACCATAAAGCCTCCTGAGGTTTTAAATAATTTACAATAAGAGATGAGATTGGAGGATTAATTTTTTAGAGGATGTCTGATGGAGCTACCATTGCATTTTTATGAGGTAGAGGGGGGACTTGAAAAATGGGAGGACGAGTAATAAGTAAAAAAAAACAAGGGCAAGATGAAAAATTTGTGTTAAAAAGTTGTGATAAACTTATACAGAAAAAGGCAGGAACAATACAGTGAAAATAAGAAGGCAGAACAATTTTTTTTACCCCCTACCCCCCCCCCCCCCCCCCCCTTAACACAGAAAAGAAATGGTAGCTCCAACAAAGTTTATCCTTCTTTTTCAAAAATTTGCAGAAAGTTGTGCACATTATAAGTAAAAACATCAGGCATTATCGCCTGTTTCCTGACATGACAGTAGGAAATTCAGAACAAATGAATACAATTTTCTCTTCAAAAGTTTTTTTTCTTTCTTTATCTTAATGATCTAAAACGGTGAAAACAGCATGAAAAATTGGAGAGGACAGTATCTGAACCTATTCAAGGAAGGAAATTTAATCTCAGTTATTAGCTTTCAAGAAAACCATATCTGTACATGTTACTTTTATATTTTGTTGTTAATCCATTTGATACTTACAATTCTTTTTACAAATCAGATGTAGATTTATTGTTTCCTGTTTATGTATAAAAAAGGAACTTTTATGAGACCATTTTCATAAGGCTGACTATATTGACTCCAGAATTTACATGTTTTCAGCAGGTGACTTTCAACTTTCCCCAAGAAATCCACCAATTACGTACTTGATTGTACTGTTTTTGGTTGCTCATATTTGACCTTGTTCCAGAATGTCCTACCACAGAGTAGCTTACGGTAACAGTCTAAAAATTGTAGAACCCAGATTCAGAAGTCAATAATATGAAAATGGTCTACTATTTAGATAATTAGAAAGACTGGTTATTTTGTGTAAAGGTTTCACTTAATTACTTGTTTTATAGCTGTATATCTGTCTATGTTAATGAAATATGGGAAATTTCTGGTATTTAAATACAGTGTAAAAAATAATTCTATGGAATATGAACATTCCATATGAAGTTCATAAATGAAATTCTATGTGTTCCTTTCAAAACAATTAATGTTGCTTGTAGAGGTGATCTTCAAAGGCTACCATTGTGTTAAAAAGCATTTTTTCATGTATTAAATTTTTGAACATATTTTTAGGTCTGAAAACACACTGGTTTAAAACAAAATTTAGACAACTGAAAAAAATAAACTGAGTCAAAGAAACTGAAGTTTACTTTAAACAAAGTAGGATTTTCACATCTTTGATTATCTACCCAGTATTTAACAACTGCAATTTTATCAACATGTTCATAATTCAAATCTGCCTACTTCTTATGTTGATGTTTTAACATGTTTAAGCAACACATTACAAAGGGCATCTCTGTGTGAATTAAGATTAAGTGCATACAATCTTGCTATAGAAAAGGTGACATTAATTAGGTTTACCTACCAATGAAACTCAGTTTGTAAATTTCACTTTTAGGTGTTTCCTCCAGAAGAGATATCAACAACATATTGATGCCAATCCTCCAGATACATGGCAGGTTGAAACACGACCACATGCCAAGCAGACAGACGGAATCTCATGTGGAATTTACATTTTAAAAGTAACTGTGCCTTTATGAAACAAACAAGAATGATAACTAATATGAGTGTCTTGGTTATTTATAATTAGTGCAATATATTTCATGACTGATGGTTTAAAGAATAAAAGTAAACTCCCTTTAAACAATAATGGCCATTATCATAACAAAAAGTTATGCATGGCATATTACAAACTGTAAGACTCATAAATAGTAGCCATCAAAATGATCTCTTCATTTTTTTCTTCATAATTTATGTAGCACTATTTCAAGAAGTTCTTGTACCTTATTAACAAACATAATTAGGGTAACTACGGTCTACAAACTGGTTACAATGGCTAACATCATATAATGACTTGTTCTTTGTAGGAGTTAACGCACATAACGATGATTTTTATCACCTCAGTTTCTTCTAATTATATTGAAAACTATAAAAGATAATGGAAAACTTTGAATAGCAAAAATTGTATCTCCAAATAAATTGAAAACAGCCAATTCTTCCTTATATGTTGTTTTTTTTTTTACCTTGTAAAAATGAATTCATTATATTTCAGTTTGCAGAAAATTTTCTGAGTGGACTCAGTTTGAAGTTTCATCTAACAGCAGAGGATAAAATCATTTATCGTAGGAGGCTAGGGGCATTTCTTCTGTTACAAATAGGTAATTTTAATTTAAAGAGATATGATAATTTATTTAATCAGAAATAAAAACTTATTCAGTTGAAAAATATTTCTGTTACATATTTACGTTTCCAGTTGGAATTTAAAATTGCCTTCATTTAATAAGATATACCATTAGACATGTCAGTTGAATAAATTTAAATCGGGTAAAATCCTGAAGAAATCAAATATGAAATAATCAAATATTTCCATCATTCCCTACAGGATTGAACGCCTTAATTCAGGAATTTGATATAAAGACTTGACTTCGAAAATTTATGTTACATTTGTGATTGACTTGTTCCACTTTATACAACAATAAATTCATTCAAAAAGGCATTTGATCCTCATAACTCCTTTAAAACTCATAACGTCTATCACACTTAATTTGTATATCAAAAGAGGGGCAAACGACACCACATCAACAGTCAAACTCACAAATCTAAAATAAAATGACAACTCAATGGCTAAGAAAGAAGACAAACAGAATAAAAAAAATAGTACACAAGAAACAAAATGGACTGAGCAACATGAACCTCATCAAAAACTCGATGTTATCTCAGGTGGTCCAGCATGGTATGCAGATCTTGCACTAGATGTGACACCCGTCATGTTGCTCATGGTATTACAAACACGGTAAATAGTATAATACGGTAGGTCACATTCATAAAAAGGGTAGGGGATTGTAGTTAGAACTTAAGAAACATATTGGATATCATATGAAATGGTTTTTCCATAACGTTCAACCAACTTGTGATGGCGTCTGTACAATTTAGAAAGGGATGATTTCAACTTCACCATTTGGAACTCTTGGTTTAATAGCTTCCTTATGAGCATCAACCGTCTATGAAGGAAATCAGGATAGGAAATACATGCACGGTAATATGGTATCAAATGGGACATATATACGTCGAATGCAAACGCTGCTGGAATGTTGCTGCATAGAAATGTGTGTCATTGAATTGGCCTGGTGTATGACCATATTTGATGTTAAATGCAAAAATATGTAGTACTAGAAATGTGTACTCTGATGAAATATAAGTACAAAAACTCTTCCCATCTTCCAAAGGAATATGTGTTTATTATTTCATTTAAAGATATACCATTTAAAAATATATGTAGGGTCGATCCTGATTGTGTTATTATCACTGACATCTTGTTAACATTGTAACAAGGAAAAGTCGAACAACGTTGTCTATTGAAAAGTAAACAACGGGAAGAAGAACTACAGGAAGATCTTTCGACCATTCATTTCAACGTATACTCTTACAAATCATATAAGATTTATTATGTAATATTTTGTATGGTCCATGTCAATAAGACCAAAGAAATAGAATGGCAAAAATGTTCATAATATGAAAGACAAACCAGCTATTACCGAATAATTACATTAGATGTATGTTTCATTTTGAAACTTTATTCTGATTGGCTAGCTGCACATCACGTGTTATTCCATAAGCAATTGCATTGCTCAATAAAACTTTTCATTCATGATAGGACGTGGTCCCACAATGAAGTGCACAGGTGAATTAAATGAAACAATAATAAAATTCGTGTTTTCATGATCATTGCTAAAAAAAAGTCATTATAAGTATTGAATGCTTCTTTTTGTAACTTCATAGGGTTGTAAAAGCGTTGACCATGCGCACATTTTTAGTATGAAGCGCTTCCACGCTTCATACAAAATGTACTTCGGTCAACGCTTTTATACCCCAATGAAGTTACAAAAAGAAGCATTCAATTCTTAAATAGCATTTAGCAATTCAAACAATGAATCCATGGAAAAAGCTAACATTAATATAGAATAGGGGATCATAATTTAAAGAGCATGATACATTATTAATTTTAAAATTCTTTCACATAATTTATTATCAAATAAAGTGTCTACAGTCAATGCGTTCCAGCTTATAAGATTTAAAGCTGATTCAAAGTTTGATAGATTATTATATCTTATGTTATGACCAATAGATAGTACAGGCCAAGAAGTGAAAGAAAATACAGCCCAAGGAGTGAAGGAAAGTACAGCCCAACAAGTGAAAGAAAGTAGAGCCCAACAAGTGAAAGAAAGTAGAGCCCAAGAAGCGAAAGAAAGTACAGCCCAAGAAGCGAAAGAAAGTAGAGCCCAAGAAGCGAAAGAAAGTACAGCCCAAGAAGCGACAGAAAGTACAGCCCAAGAACCGAAAGAAAGTACAGCCCAAGAAGTGAAAGAAAGTTCACCCCAAGAAGTGAAGGAAAGTGCAGCCCAAGAAGTGAAAGAAAGTACAGCCCAAGAAGTGAAAGAAAGTTCACCCCAAGAAGTGAAGGAAAGTGCAGCCCAAGAAGTGAAAGAAAGTACAGCCCAAGAACCGAAAGAAAGTACAGCCCAAGAAGTGAAAGAAAGTTCACCCCAAGAAGTGAAGGAAAGTGCAGCCCAAGAAGTGAAAGAAAGTACAGCCCAAAAATTGAAAGAAAGTACAGCCCAAAAAGTGAAAGAAAGTACAGCACAAGAATTGAAAGAAAATGAAAATGACCTTGGGCATCAGGAAGACCAGGTAAAAAAGTCACCTTAGAGTATTCAATTCTTATTGAAAATTTTTAAGGTTATTATACCCTGCAGCTGAAAGTTCTGGGACTTGTTTAGCTCCATATCCGTCTGTCTGTCCAACCTTCAATTTGTATAATAATGGGTATAGAGATATTCTGCATAACCTCCTACAGAACCCTTGGAAGTTTCCACTTTGTTGTATATTTGTACATATATTGAGGGTGTGCATGTGGTCAGGATTTTGATTCTTATAAACATTTCCTCTATTGGGAGATAGTTGCATGAAGTTTGTTAAATATTAAACCTTGGGAGTAAAGGTTAGTTTTAAATTTATAGTAAAAATAAATGTCATATAATGCTGATTAAGGAGCTACCATTTGATCTGAACCTTTGACCTTTGTGCTCAAATTGTCATATTTTAGTATTTTAAAATAAGACTTTCCATCTACGGGGACATCAATAGTTTCACACAGACAATGATATCTCAAAGAAAGTCCTACATTGAGTTTATTTTAATACAGATACTTTTGAGTGGAGTGCATGGTCATCACTTTGTATAGTATTCCCTTTTTTCAAGAAAGTATTGTATTAAACTGTAAATGGCATGTTTGGACATGCATGAGTATATTTTAAAGAAAAAATAATTTCTTGATGCATCATATTCAACAAAATTGCAGTCAATAAAACACTGGCTTGATAAAGCCTCCAGTTTGCGTATAATATTACAAGTTAATTTTTAGAATTGATAATTTACAGATAGACAGTTTTTCATGTCCATTTATTGAATTTTTACCTCAGTCCCTAATTTCAATATCTTCATTTTCTTCTTTTTTTCAGTCTGGAGCACCTGCTGAAAGCTGTACAAGGTGGTATAACACCCGTACAAATCCGAAAAAGGTATTCCCAATAAAATAAGTTCATCATTATTGAAAATGTCAAAAATTAAAAGTATATTTTTGCAGAAACTATTTCAAATCAATCAAAGACAATATTGCTATATGACATAGAAATGATATATTGATAAAAACAAATTCATTGAATAATGACAGATTTTACCGTATAATTTGATGAATGAAACCACTTTCACGGAAGATAAAGAGCAGGCATGATCAGTATTGATATGACAAAATAAGAAATGAGGTATAACCATTGTTGAATACCAACAGAAAAAAACTTTTCACTTTGATACCTGCTGACACAAATCTTTTACTGTAAAAGTATGAATCCTGCTGTAATGTTTCATTTTCACTAGAAACATTCAATTGAACATTACTAAAGGTTTACATGACATACTGTTTAACTTCCAGACATGATGAAAACACATGGTGCATTTTTATGTATGATTTCTTATAATTTTTAGCACACCATTACATTCGGCTACTTTCAGGAGTAGAAAATTAACATGAATATAAATCGGTGGGAATATGTAAAACATGTTCCTGTCATTATTTCACTACATGAAACAATTTGAAAATTGCGAAATTAAATTGCTGCATAGAAGGTTAGTAAAGGCTGAATGAGAAATAAATTATTCGCCAAAATAAGTTGGTTTACAGTAACAGTAAGTAAGTTATTTTAAGAAACATTAAATTCTGCTGTATTAAACTGATATTTGTACACGAAAACATGTCTTTAAGGTATTTGTGAATGGGAAAACATCTTTCAAAATGTAATGTTAAAGATACATATGAATGAAATACAAGGTTGGTTGTGGTGCATACTGTGCGAACATGTACATTTGCGGTAAATTGAACTGCATCTTTACTGTAAACCAACTTATTTTTCGCGAGAGATTTTTTTTTTCAAGGCTTTCGTGAGTACAAATTGAAATCGTCCTGATTTTGTATACCTTGTGTCTTTGCTTACTGAAGTACAGAAACTTGATTAGGAAATTGCGAAAATAAATACACGTGAAGTTGACCATAAAGTGTAAAACGCGAAATAAAGTATCCGTGAAAATAAGTTGGTGTACAGTAATCATAACTATCCATACATTAATTATTTCAGAAAAGACAGAAATCGTTCATTTTTCCATCCTACAAAATTGGGGGAAAATATGAATGCATTTGCAACAACAAAACAGTTGAAGGGTAAGTAGCTTTACAAAATCTAGTTATAATATTATATACAGCATAATTACATCCAAGAAGTAGTAAAATTAAGAATGGAACAGACAACAGCAGAAGGTCACCAATAGGTCTTCAATGTATTAATTTTTTTATCAATATTTTTGAAGACAGGCAATGTATTTTATTAGTTTAAACATATTTATTTATAGTGAATTGTGAAACAAGTTTTGCAACTTATATTAATCCCTTTCCACTTTGCGAGTGCTGCCTTGTAGCGGCATAAGCCTACTCTTTTTTCGAAATCTACAAGGGTGTCTTTAACGTGCAGGAGATATGGCTCTCTCTTAACACGGGTCAGCTATTTATCATCCCCTTCCGACGGACTATTATCGTTTCCTCAAGACCATACTCGCAGATTGTGTCAAGGGAGAGCCGAAACATGAGTTCCTGAAATTTTCATCCCAAACGAGAATCGAAACCAGGAACCTTTGTGTTAGTAGTCCGATGCACTAACCACTACACCACGGCTGTCTTCTATTGTATTTTCAATGTATTTTATTAAGGTACTGAAATTTCTGTAAAAATTAACAAAAAAAATATTTCATAACAAATTTAAATTATTACACCACAGTTGTTTAAAATAAGCTGTATTTATAGTACCTAAACTAAACAACTGTAAAATTAAAGCGATTTCTGTAAAAAAAAATCTTATTTTTATTATGATTATTATACTGCCTCTTTTTCTCGTAATAGTTCAATAGAAATAAAGTATTTTTTAAAAAATGCATACTTCTTTCAGGGCACATTGTGAGATTAAAAGGAGGGTGACCCCATTTTTAAAAAAAAAATTTTGTCTTAAGTATATGATAAAATTCATTTATAGAAAAAATAGCGAAATCATTTCTGAATGATGTCATGTACATGATCTGACTGTGGGTAATTCATTCTTAAGAAGAACAGTTGAAGATTGGAACAGTTCAAACTGTGAGTGGCTGGTGAATCCATGACATTGACAATCAGCTGACATATCAATATATATATTTATTTTACCATGCTTATGTACTGAAAGTGATTGACAAACATCATAATAAAACATAAATTAGCAATGATTTTAAAACATACAATCATTTAACTACATGTATATCAATAAAGGATAAACACTTGATAGTGAAATGAAAGAACAGTATTGACTGTCTTCTGAAAAGTAATCAAGTGCTTCATTTTATATGGATGCCATAAGCCTCATTCTTGCCTATTTAAAATGAGTAACCCAGAGGAATGAAATCAAGAATGAGTATGATTATTGTTTATTTATAGGTCATATTGGTCATGTGCGACATGTGAAAGGAACTTTCATCCACATTGTTTAAGATATGCCGAACATTCAATAAAACCATTTGATTTCCATTGTCCAGAGTGTGAGGTAATTACCATTAAAATCTTTATTAAATTGAGGGCACTCAGTATACTTCTCACAGTTGAAAGATATGAATGAAATGTTGTTGTCTAGTCATGAAGGTTAAGAAAGTTGAACAATTTATGTAAAAATATGATAGTTGTATAATTTTCAAGGTGTTCTCTTGTAACACTTTTATATGAACTCACTGCTTGATACAAAATGATATCCCTTTAGTATTTTATCCCTGACAAATTCAACAACTAAAAATAATTAGTGTTCATTGAGTGGAACTACTTCCATGTGACACATAATTATCCCCACCTGATTGTATTTCATCACTTCAATGCAGTTTCTCATCCACTTACGACAGATTTTTGGGGCATTTATTTTCTGTCTGTTCATCCTTCTGTTTGTTCATCTTCCGGTTCCCCAGTCTGGTGTAGTTTATGGGTAAATTGAAGTTTTAGGGGGATTAGTTAGTACATGTAGTAACATCAACTTCAACCTAAGTGCATGATGATGTTCAATGATCATGGAAACAAACTGCAATCTGATGTTAAAGTTGTTGTTGAAGGTAGTTTAGGGCGAAGTTAGTAAAATCTACTTGAAAATAAGGTCAAAGGTTTCTTGTAATATTGTTTTTCTAAATTGAATGCAAAAATACAATTTTGATTCAATTATTTTGGTTCTTATGATGAACCTGGAGAATGATAATACAAGCAGGTACTTTTTAAATATGGAAATATTTTGTTGTTTATGTTATCTTATTATTAGTTCACCTTTATATATAAAATGGAATGACACCTGAAGTGTGATGATGTATCAGTTATTTTTGTATTCTACAAAGATGCCACCAAAAGGAAAATGAATGCTTTTAAATTTAACTGAAATTGAGGTATCTGTGGATATTTTTTAATGATAATTATTAGGCATATAAAAAGGAACCATTCGTAATTGTACTAACCATCATCAGGTGTTTTAAGGATGGGATGTCACATTAAATCCAAAAGTATACCCATTTCTATTGATTCATTTCTCTCATATGTAATATATGTGTTTAAGATGTAAACAAGCTGTATTGTGCAAACATATTAAACTGTCAAAGGTGATTACAAACATGAGTCAACTAACTTGACCATTCATACATTCTCTTATACAGGGTTACAATTCTGATGTTCGGTTTTTAATCAGGGTATATATATATATTTTATATATAGACTGATTTTATAAAATGAATGTTATTCAGAAGATTCTGCTAATTTTAATTTCAGTTGTCACCTGCGAAAGCAGTAAAGAGAAAACGTTACAGTGTAGAAATGGATGAGGAATCTGAGGTGAGTTCAATAAATTGCTATAAATGGACAAGAAATTATGATTCCATTTTTTTTCTAGGAGTTACAACCCTTTCAACTTATATACCTCGGCAACAGTTTGTCATTGCAACTCCTCTGAGACCGCACAACGAAACGTTGTAGATAATAAGGACATACCATGTAGATGTGCATATTGACAGGAAATTATGATTTTTTTTTTCTTATACATTTTTTTTTCCTGTTCTTTTTTTTTCTCCAGTGAAAATGTGGGGACGTGGTGTATGTGAGTGCTCTCACTAAGGTTCTTTAATTATTAGTATTACAGCAACACTTCAGCAAAAGACTATTTGATATGATTATCAATGACAGAACTGTCTACCAGAGAAAAACAATTCCAGATGTAAAGTAAGATTTATAGTGACTTAATAATTCAGATTGCCAACAGTAATGAGCAAAGCCCATACTAAATAAGAAGCTTCAAATCTTTTGATATACATGAAATATGAAAACTTTTAATTACAAAAACTGTTGGTCTGCTATAATCAAGTGAAAACAATAAATCCACTTAAACAGTATAAGAAATAAGAAGATGTGGTATGAGGAGCAAATTAGACAACTCGCCATCCAAGTGTGTACAGATTGAAATACATAATAAGAAACAAAACATTGTAATGTTATATAATTTGCAGGTAACTGAAGAAATACCGGATTTTCCATGTAAGCAAATGGATGATGGCGATGAAATTGGAGACAATTTGGATACATCAGATAAGGAGGGGTTCACAGATGATGAGGATAAAAATAATTATACCATTACTGACGATGAAAGTGAAGTGGAATTTGAAGATGGTAATCATTGTAATCATTGTAATGTTCATCATTCTCTTCTTTCACAGAGTATTAAATTATACTTGCAGGTATTGTTCCATGTTCATTTATAAGATGCTTATTTTTAATTCTTTTATAACAATAGAAAGTAAAACAACTAAGCATTTACTCAATATGCTGCAGTTGGTATTTTGTATTTTCTTTGGTACAAATTTTTTCGTGCACTTAGGAAACTTGCACTTTAGTGATGTAGTGTAATTATTTCAAGGTACACATAATAATTCCTATTTTAATGATTTTTGTATATTTCATGACTTACAATGACACACTTAGTTACAGGGGAGAAATAAACCAATCTATTCATAATCAAAATGTAAGAAGACAAATCACCGTTCCTATTTCTTTTATTCCAGATTTCACCCTGGAATTTGCAGATTTCGAAGTAAGTGTAATTTCATATATCTTAATTATAAGTATAGTATTAGGGTGATTGACAATTGTAAATTTCTAGGTTATTGCTCATATACTTAGTTGTAGCAAATATAAAATGTTGTAAGTGTAAAAAAAAAATGTAAGACCTTTAAGTTAATTGTATAAAAATAATTGGTAAAACCTTTTGAATGCTACAATATTTAAGAGTGGCATTGGTGAGATAAGGCACAAGTCCAGTTTGATAAAATAGACCGGTTTGGATGTTGTGGTTTTGAATAGGTTTAATGACATACATATTCAGTTTTTATTTGTTATTTTTTGCCTTTTTAGCGATTGAGAATACAGAAACACATGTATGAAATTATGAGCTGTGAGGACAGTAAATGGTGAGACTTTACTTATAAGTTGAACAATTACATGCATGCAATTATTAAGAATCTGTTATGTTCAGTTAAATCACGGTGACAACCATTTGGTTCATTAGTATTCCATTATGAACCACTTACCATTTTCATGAATTTTCGATGCTATTTTAGTCACAGACGCTTTTAAAAAAACGTCAGCATACTCTTAATTTTTCAACAGGCAAACATTTCTTATTTCATATTTTACTTTGTTTTGTTTGAACCGTTTAGTTTTAAACACATTTATTTATAGTCGAGTGGGAAACAAGTTATAAAAACTTATATTAAATCCTTTCCACGTTGCAGGTGTGAATGCTGCCTTGTAACGACATTAGCGTGGTCTTTTTTAAATCTACGAGGATGTCTTTTACGTGCAAGAGTTATGGCTCTCTCTTAGCACAGGTCAGCCATTTATTGTCCCCTTCCGACTGTCTATCATCATTTCCTGAAGACAATACTCGCAAATGGTGTTAGGAGAAAATTTGAATAGTCTCGGACAGTTAAATGCATTTGGTTTTTGTGTTTCTTAATTTTAATTTAATAAGTTTGAATGTCAATTTACTGTCATCCGCCTATTTTTTAAACTGAAATATTCTATAGAAAACAGAAGCTAATGTTTCTGGATTTGATTTTGACCCAGATGTCTGCAAGAAATAAAATTATGCCAGGAGGACTTGTACTGCATGTAGTTGATTTTATAAAACAGATCAAAATATGTATTACTCCCCAAAAAGTTAGTTTAGATTAAAGCATAATCGAAAAACTATATAGAAATAGTTCACTCCATTTTAGTTTGTAGATCTTATTATTCAAACACCAACCCTCTTATATTATTGTATTCGATTAATCACTGAGTTTCTGTTACTGCTTTTAGTGAGGAAGTGGAACATGTGCGCCATCATGAATTTGTCAGTGCTCCCCAAACAGTTTATAATAGAGAGAGAAGAACATTTGCATTTGGCTCAGAAGTACTAAATAGAAAGGTATGAGTTCATGATTTAAATAACCGTTTATTGATCATGTGTGTTTTAATGCCTTTTTCATCTAAAATGGGTTGTTTCACGGCATCCAGGATTAATAAGGCGTAGAAACCCCAGAGAAAATGATGATGGAACTACTTGAAGAAAATTGTCAATCCAAGGCAATTAAGATTGGAGTCACTGATCTAGTGGGGTACATACTTAAAATGTCAGTGTTGAGTTGCTGTTGATTACTAACCGCACTTTTCTTTTAAATATCAACGCATTTACATTTTTAAAAGAAAAGTGCAGTTCATAATTAACGTAAGTGAATGGTGAACATAATTAATGTGAAAAATGCTGAACAGAGTTCATGTATACATGATAGTACAAATAACATGCTTAAACTCTTAAAATCAAGAAACTCCACACTATTATTGTGACATCACGAGAAAATGAAAGAATAATCGGTTTCAGACATTTTTAAGAACTTTGTTTTAATAACTTTTCAATCTGAAGTTATTACAGACATCATAGTAGATACAGTAGTATTATTCAAACTGTTCCAGGAATCCTCACAGACAAGTCTTATAAGGCCAAAGGACAAAAATCTGTTTATTGTATTTTTTAAAACGTTCATTTGTAGGGTACTTTACAGAAGACCTTCAAACATCATGTTAATGTATCAGTTAAGCTCTTAATTGGTCACCGATTAACCAAGTAGCCTGTTAGTCAAAACTGTTCGATTTGACAACACTAAAGAGATATATGTATATGCTTGGAAACAAGGCCTGATTCAATAACAACAATTTTTAGTCTTCTCTTTCTAATTTTTTTCTTTTGCCTTAAATGTTTAGGGCATACCCGATAGGAGAAGTGAAATAATAAACTGACAATAATTGAAGAAGACTGACAGTGGTCTTCCCCCGAAAAGAAATGCTACAAAATTACATCTTTTAACAGATGAACAATTATGTCTTTGAACAGAAAAGGAGTAACACAGGAAACTGAATTGAACAACTACATATATGTATTTTCCCCACAAAAACTGTCAGAGTTATACATAGCAATGGTAACAACCTTGACATGCAAACTGAAAAATGCATTTAGACCTCGTGAAAAAGAAATCAATTTATATGCATCACTACTACAAATTAATTAACAATGACGAAGGATTTATAAGTTTTAATTTGTTTTTAATTACAGCTTGTAGCTGCTCTTCATAAATATCTTATTCAAAACCTGGTGTATAACCATAAAGAGCCTTTCAGGTTTGGCGGGAGACGAATAATAAACCTAAGGAATAGCAAGCTTCAACATATTTTTATCCAATATAAGATGTAAGTTTAATCATAATTTGCTTCAATATTGAATTGAATGAAATCATGATACTGTATGGTCATTTATATACAACTTGTTATTATCCCCTAAAGACAATTCTAATTATGAGCAGCTGAATGTGATGGAATAGATATTCTTATGAATTTTATTTCATACCTTTAATACTGTGAGTTTCTTAATATTTGCTAGATACTAAATTTTAGAAATTGTTTTGGTACATGTAACCCAGGATATTTAATGTCCAACAATGTCCAACTTTTTTCATGTTTTGATTATGACATTTGCAAAATCAAATTAAATTCTATTTTCACAGATGTTATTTTCAGCAAACCATAATCCCCCTCCATCCTTTGAACTGCTACTATTCTGCATTCCTTTTCATCATCATACAATTTGTATCTAATCATTTCCTATGAAGATTGATGCATAAATAAGTGGAAGATTTTAGAGACATTTCTGGTTGAAATACAAATCCGGTGGAGTTTATATTCTTACGGTCTACTACCATGGTTTTCATTATTTGTTTTATTAAACCATTTCTTTGGGTTAATTGTTTAACTTTATTGTTAATTTAAATTGCTGATTGCCAGTCTGATGAGTTCAGTAAGTTATAAAGGATTGTTCTTATGTCTTGCTGTTACGCCTCCATTCAAGGTAAGTGGGAAGGTTTTCATCCAAATAATATTTGTAAACCAGCTGCATATAAACTGTAATTTAGTGGTTGCTGTATTTCATATTTGTTTTTCGTTGATAATTTGGTATATAAATGCTGATATCACATATAGTCATGCATTAAAAATCCATTGGATACTGATAAAATTATATCGTTTCTCTTTTTTTTTATATCTCAGGATGGCTGACCAGTATGTTACATATGTTTTACATAAGGAGGCGATTATATATCTACATCAAAGACAAACTGGATGTGCCTATGAGTTTGCAAATGAGAAATGTTTAAGTTCAGAGGTTGATCTGAACAAAGAAATTAAAAAGATCAGATCAAAATGAATTGGACTTTTAATAAATGTTTGTCATTTTGGGGAATTTTCATGTAATTAGTTGTCAATAAGTGATATTAAAAACAAAACATAAAAAAAAGATTGCTATATTGCAGTCCATCTAGCATAAATTTGATACTAACCTAAAGGATGTACTAAGGTGAGGTTTAGGAATTTGTGTCAAATGTTCGGATTCCTTAGTGTTTTCCATACAATTCAAAGTAATATATTGTGCCCAATAACACCCATTTATCTTTTCAAAGAAGACTTAATTAATAGCTCATAAAAGTTCATTTAACAAAATTAAAGCAGATTGTTCATTTTCTTTCTTTTGATTTGAGACCGAAATGGAGTAGATGGAAATGTAAGGTAGAAGTCCGAGTCAGCTTTTTCCCGCAATATTTTATAAATCAGATTTATATATCTCAGATTCATATATAAATCAGATATATAGGTAATCAAATATCTCGAAAAGAATCGCGATATTTTTCAGCTGACTTTGATCCTTAAGTAGCTGAAAGTATCGACTTTTGAAATTGTTGATTTATTTAATCTCACCTAAAATCCCCTAAGTAAATCCTTAAAGTTTTTGCAACAGAATATTTTTCACTTTTGATATTTAGCATTATACCCCAAATATACACCAAAAAACTCCCATAATTTACTTCATGACGATTAAGAAATCACAATTTAAAATTCTCATGGAGATTGGCATTGAAAAGAGGAGGTAACTCCTCAAAAAAAGCAGAAATATCAGTATAAATTGATACACAATTGTAACTTTACTGCTTCTATTCAACAGAATATATTGATTCTTGATATTTAAGGTGTCTGTAGTGTATAACAAACAACTCAGAAGGTGTTCCAAGGTCTTTTATCAAGCTACAATCTAGATTTTGTAAATCATTATTTGGCCATTTATGGATTTTTTTCAACATGTCAAGGTAAAGAATCTCAGATTTGTTATAAGTAATTAAGCATGTATTCTTCTTTTTGTGGTTTAAAGTGTCTTTCAAAAAACAAGGTAGATGCTGAACAAGTATAACATGTATAATTTACAC
This sequence comes from Mytilus edulis, assembly GCF_963676685.1. NCBI lineage: Eukaryota > Metazoa > Mollusca > Bivalvia > Mytilida > Mytilidae > Mytilus > Mytilus edulis. The sequence continues at coordinate 17,137 of NW_027267508.1, read as the reverse complement.
TGATATAACAATACCATATTTTCATTTTCTTTCAACATGGTCACATAGCCTTAAAATTGCTGTTTTAATCAATGAAATATGCACCCAAAAAAAGTATAATAACACATATATAACACTTCAGTTTGGTACCTTTAATGAGCAGAAGATTATATAATATAGTGAAATATGAACTTATTACCAATCTAAGTATTATCCTTTATATAAATTAAGAAAATCATTCAAAGAATGACAAAAAAAGAATCATTTTTGCTGAGTGATATCCCCTTCTGAGTTTTCATCAAGTTAGATTTCCTGGGACTTGTGTATATTTAGGGCTTAATGCTGTAGCTAGAACAGAAAAAAATTCTGATGCAATTACTTTGTTGTTAAAACTGTTTTGTTCTGAATACAAGGTTTTCCATATTACATACTGAATTGAAAAGTACATGATAATCCTTGTCTACAGGTTTTATAAATTGAGTAGCTGTTTCACATACCCTGGGTCACTGATGAAACATCCCCTCAAATATTCCCAAATTAAATCATGATCACTGTACAACGAATATCCTTGAAGTTTTAGAGATAAAACAATGTTGAATGTTGGAGGAGTAAAATGTACTTAATGATATACAGTACTTGTCTATTGATGCATGTATATAAATTGTACTTGATATCGTTATTTGTATACACTAATTTCACATATACATGTATATACAAAATGATATTGGTGGAATTAGTGAAATGGGATTGATGTTGAAGTTTTATCATTAATTATACAAATTGACATTCAATTCTATTATATTGATATCTGTTATTATAGATATAATACAACACTCTGAAATATTGTTAGCTCTAGAAATTCTTACTTATGGACATATAAATATAGGGTGATCGTCAGACAATATCTATGTTTATGTCATTTTGATATTTATAGTGCTATAAAATCTCATTACTTAACTATGAAACATAATACTGTAGAATGTTGAAACATATAATAAATAGTTGTAAAGGTTCTGCCGGACCCAGTGTCTCTTTTGCTGTTAATCGCAGGCTTAAAAAAAGTAGGGAAAATTATTGACAATTTTCCTCTTTTATTTTTGATTGTAAGAGACTTCTGACCATTTCTGGTAAAAATCCAGGATCTGATAAATGTTTGAACAACTGGAAGAGAAATTGTTTCAATTTATAAGAAGTGTAAGGAAAAGCAGGAACTACATTTTTCATTCATTCCCTTCCAGATACTAGCTTTTGACTCAAATTAAGCTTCTGTCCAAATTCATTAAGAAATAGTTTAAAATAGTTATTAAAATTTAAAACAAAATGTCACCACAGAGTGAATGTAATGTTAACTTGCAGAAAACCTATGTCCATTTTTGAGAAAATGAACAGGATTTTACTTCTCTATAATACTGATACTGTCTTATAATCATAAAAACGCTTCGGTATAAGTTTGGTAGGATGATCCAAATTAGTGTAAGAATGTAAATAAAATTGATAAAACTTAAATCAGTAATGTACTGAGATGTAACAGTAATGTTTATATTGTGTAGCCTAGACTTTATGTTTGCGATTTTTTTTTTACATAATTTTTTAGATGGGCAAGCACTTTTTTCAGAATTTAAAAGGATGGACACCATCTTTTATAATGAAATGATATTAAGAATGAACTTGCCAATACCTGTGATAACTATTTAATGGTCACTTATTTGGATTAAATTTGATCATACGTTTTAAACAATTTTCAGAAATCCAAAGTCTTACATATTCATTCACTGACTAGTTTGAAGATGATCATTTTTAAAAGAGAAACTTTAATACAGAAGAACATGTTTATTTCCTTTTTAATGGAATAAGAGTATTTATTGAACTCTTTTAATATGTAAAGAAGGTTGTAAATTTTGCTTTATTATTCCTTCCATGTGGAAGTGGTGAATATATCTTAGAAAGCTTGAAAGATAAGTCACAATATGTGATGTACCTAACCAAGCATATTTTCTGTATTTGCACAATGACTTTGTAACCATAGAATCAGTATAGTACATCAATAATGTAGTTTTGTACTGCTTTATAGGCAAGAACAATACAGGTTTAGAAGAAAGATGAGACCAAATTTATAATAAACTGGACACCTTATAAGAAAGTGGTATTCATTTTCACAATATAGCAGAAATGTAGTTCCCATATATATGTATCTTACTGATTCAATGTTGATCTGAACTGAAGCAATATGCATTCAACTTAAAAAGTTTCAAGAAAAGCAGTAATCTATTTTATCTGAAATCCAACATTCTAAGTTTGAAGATACAATTTTTGTTACCTCTCTCCACCTAATTTGTATATATTGAGCAGTAATTCTGTCCCTAGACAGTGCTATTACAATAAAATCAATAGATATATAATTTAGTTATTGCATTTGATACAAGTTGTATATTATTTGAAATACGTACAAAACAAGTGAAATTACATACATAAGAAAGTCGGTTTTTGTTGTCACATCATGTTCTGTAGATTCAACAGCATGCATTGGATAACAATTTTCAAGGATGTCTTGGGTAAAGGTGAACAACGAAATTAAAAGTTGACAAATTTCCTTAGGGTGTGTATGCCAATTTTCGACAAAAGCATCAAATGAAGTAATCACAACCATGTCAGTTTTCCTTATTTCAAGAAAATTGGTAGCCATGAAAGTAAGTGAATTCGCAGTACCATTTCATAAACATGATATATACAATTTGGTTTCTGTTATTAAAAGTATTAAAGCATTATTTTAAATAAGGCAGCAACCATTTGATTTTCGGGGGGGGGGGGGGGGGGGGGGGCTATGGGTTTTTTTTCTGTGCAAACTTTTTTTTTCGCCTGCGGCGAAATACAATCTATTTTTTTCGCAACAAGTCGAAAACAATTTTTTTCTTTCAATTTTAGCATTACATATAGTGGCAGCTGAGGGTGAAACAAACAATTTTTTTTTTCTCAGAATCAAAAACAAATTATTTATTTCTCCAAAAACTGGAAACAAACTTTTTTTTCCAAAAAAAACCATAGCCCCCCCCCAGAAAATCAAATGGTTGCTGCCTAATATACTATTTCATATAAATTTATGAAAATTTATCTATATTTGTTTTTTAAAGTATTTGATATTAATCCATTTACATGTATCAGCTTTGTCAGATCATTATGATATGTTAAATGCAGTTAAACATGTACTCTATTTTGTTTTTAGATCACCAGGGCCCAAAGGGCCATCACTTGGCGTCTGTCGTCATTCGTCGTCTGTCGTTTTAATTTATTTCAAGAATGTTTTCCTCTGAACTACTGACCTAAATACATTCAAACTTTTACTAAATGTTCCTCAGGGTATGTAGTTTATAATTTTTATCTGAAGTTTTGATCCATTGACCAATGTGGCCGCCATGGCTTAAAATAGAACATAACTGTCAAATGCAGTTATTTGCTTATATCTCTGAAAATAAAGCTTTTAGAGCAAATCTGACATGGGGTAAAGTTGTTTAATTGGTTAAGATCTATAAGCCCTGAAATTTTCAGTCGAATGTAACCCATTGTTGGGTTGCTGCAACTAAATAGGTAGTTAAGGCAATTTTGCAATTAATTTTTATTATCTTGATTATATAAGGGATAAATATAAACTGTAAACAGCAATACTATTCAGCAAAGTAAGAAATTAATAGGACCAAAATTGTAAATTGACCCCTTAAGGAGTTATTGCCCTTTAAAGACAACTGTACACAATTTGTTCATCAACTTTGCTAACATTTAAAAATCTTATCTGAATTACAGGTGAGCAATTCATGCTCTTGATAGCCTCTTATTGAAACATGTTAAAGTCTGTTAACTGAAATCATTTTTGCATTATTTTCCTTTGTTTAATGAACATGATGAAAGGTCTGTCATATTTGTTCATAAACTATATGTTATGTTTCTATCGTTCCTGATGTTATATTATTAAAAAGAAAAAAAGATATTTGATTGTTTATTTAGTTTTTCTATCTTGGTTTACACTGGCATACCGTTTGCAAATGTAATGTGTTTAAAAAAAGGGTGGACATACTGTTTAAATCTATGTCTGTCTTGCCATCCCTCAGTCCATCCATAATTCCGTCTGTCAGTCCGTTTGCCCATCAATATTTTTTTCAGGAACTGCAATACAAGGATTTCTGAAATTTGGTTTCAGGGTTTATACAAGTCAGCTTTAACGTGTGATGGATTTTCAGAGTCATCAGTCAACAATTTTCATGTTTACCAAACACTTACATATTTTTATACTATTACAATTATCCCCTTGCAGCGAGGTGTCATCAGTGAGCAGTCAGTGAGCAGGATCTCGCAGTTTCACATGATTCAAAATTCTCAAAAAGTCAATGGAAGCTACATCAAATATTGTTATCAATATAAGGGGTTGCACAAACATTAAGTGACTTGATATTTGCTTAGACTCATCTTTGCACAGGAGATATTAAATGTGCCTCACTCATCAGATGTGGTTAATTGTCTTTTACCACTTTGGCAAAGTAAGAGTTTCTTTAGTATGTCAATTAAACGGAGTCCCTAATGTGTTGTATAAATTCATCATACATATATGTGTACAGGCTGTATCAAGTTTGTCTGCATCTGCCGTCGGTGACTAACATACAATATGATGCTCCTATATGACGTCTATCAAACAGTATTTCTGTGTACCAACCGTCGGTGGTTAACATACAATATAGTGCTCATATATATACCACATATATAACGTCTATCAAAAGTAGTTGTCTCTACCTACCGTCGGTGGTTAATATACCATATAATGCTCGTATATACCGTCTATCAAACAGTACTTCTTTATACCTACTGGCGGTTGTTAACATACAATATAGTACTCCTTAATACCGTTTATCAGAAGTATTTGTCTATACCTACCGTCGGTGGTTAACATGCCATACAGTACTCCTATATATACCGTCTATCAATATTATTTTTCTCTACCTACCGTCGGTGGTCGACATGCTATACAGTACTCCTAAATACCGTCTATCAACACTATGTTTCTACACCTACCGTCGGTGGTCGAAATGCCATACAGTACTCCTAAATACCGTCTATCAACACTACCTTTCTACACCTACCGTCGGTGGTTAACATGCAATATAGTGTTCCTATATACCGTCTATCAAAACTATTTTTCCAACCTGTTTCCATACCTACCGTCGGTGGTTAACATATAATACAGTGCACCTATATACCGTATATCAGCAGTATTTATCGATACCTACCGTCGGTGGTTAACATACAATACACTCCTTCTATATACCGTCTATCAACACTATGTTTGTATACCTACCGTCGATGGTTAACATGCAATATAGTGTTCCTATATACCGTCTATCAACATTATCTTTCTAACCTGTTTCTCTACCTACCGCCGGTGTTTAACATGTTATACAGTGCACCTATATACCGTCTATCAACATTATGTTTCTATACCTACCGTCGGTGGTTAACCTGCAATATAGTGCTCCTGTATACCGTTTATCAACAGTATTTTTCTATACCTACCGTCGGTGGTTAACATACAAAACAGTACTCCTATATACCGTATATCCAAAAAATAATTCTATACCTACCGTCGGTGGTTAACATACAATACAGTACTCCTATAGACCGTCTATCAACACCACTTTTATCTACCTAACGTCGGTGGTTAACATGACATACAGTACTCCTATATACCGTATATCAGCAGTACTTGTCTATACATGCCATCGGTGGTTAACAAGCAAAACAGTACTCATATATACCGTATGTCAATAATATTTGTGTGTACCTACCGTCGATGGTTAACATGCAATACAGTCCTTCTATATACCATCCATGAACAGTATTTTTCTATACGTACTGTCGGTGGATAACATACAATATAGTCCTCCTATATACTGTCTATCAACACTGTTTTTCTCTACCTACCGTTGTTTTGTTACATACAATACAGTACTCCTGTATAACGTATAACAGAATTTTTCTATACCTACCGTCGGTGGTTAACATATAATACAGTGCACCTATATACCGTCTATCAACACTATTTTTCTATACCTACCGTCGATGGTTAACATGACGTATAGTGCTCCTGTATACCGTTTATCAACAGTACCTGTCTATGTAACAGCCAATATATTCCGCTACTTACTTTGTTCCGGCCGAACTTTTCAACTAGTTATTTCGTGCTGAACCATGAAACCTGCATTCCTGTGAAACGGCATTTTTAAATGCCAATCATGCATTTTGAACCGTAATCATGTTTGTTTATACATGATATATAACTAACAGTATTTAGCATCTAACCTTTTTTATTGTAATAATATGAAAAAAAAACATATAACAGAAGGTATTTATTCACTTTTGTTTTTAATGTTCTAACATTTTTCAATAATTTTTTTTTCAAAATTGTGGGGAACTTTCAGAGTAGTTGGAAAATTCCGTTATGAACTACTATCTAGAAATGAAATTCTGATTCAACATTATATAAAACATAACTTATGAAAATCAGGTTATTGTATTTTAGTGTTGTTATTGCTTGTAACAACACAAATATAAAAGGAACTGGTGACTAGTTGATAAGTTCCGTTTGAACTTTTAAGCTAGTTTGCTATTTCCAATTTGGGCTAATTCGCAAATGAAGGAGGAACTTTGTGACTAGTTGATAAGTTCCGTTTGACTTTTGTGTCTAGTATCTTTTTTTCCCTTTGAAAACTTTCAAAGATAATATGTTACGCTTTTACTTTGGATCCATTCTCCAAAATAGAACTTTGTGACTGGTTGATAAGTTCCTCTGGAACTTTTGGGCTAGTTTGTTAGTTCCAGTTTTGACGAATTTGGCAAAAAAGTACATTGTAACTAGTCCATATGTTCCGTTGGAACTTCTCAACCAGTCAGTTTATTCCGGTGGAACTTTTAAACTAGACGAAGGAACATAGTAAGTAGTTGACAAGTTCCTCCAGAACTTTTCAGCTAGTTAGTTCTTTCCGCCCGGAACTTTCCAACGTCGGAACAAAAAATCATTTACATCTATACCTACCGTCGGTGGTTAACAAGCAATACAGCACTCCTATATACCGTCTATCAAGACTATGTTTCTATACCTACCGTCGTTGGTTAACATACAATACAGTCCTTCTATATACCGTCTATCAACAATATTTGTCTATACCTACCGTCGGTGGTTAACATACAATACATTCATCCTATATACCGTCTAACAACACTATTTTTCTCTACCTACCGTCGGTGGTTAACATGCAATGCAGTGCACCTATGAACATTATTCTTCTGTACCTACCGTCGGTGGTTAACATGCAATATAGGGCTCCTATATACCGTCTATCAAGACTATGTTTCTATACCTACCGTCGGTGGTTAATATGCAATGTAGTGCTCCTATATGCCGTCTATCAAGACTATGTTTCTATACCTACCGTCGGTGGTTAACATGCAATACAGTGCACCTATATCCCGTATATCAACAGTATTTTTCTATACCTACCGTCGGTGGTTAACATGACATACAGTACTCCTATATACCGTATATCAACAGTACTTGTCTATACCTACCATTGGTGGTTAAGAAGGAAAACACTACTCCTATATACCGTTTATCAAAAGTATTTTTCTAAACCTACCGTCGGTGGTTAACATACAATACAGTCCTCCTATATACCGTCTATAAACAGTATTTTTCTCTACCTGCCGTCGGTGGTTAACATACCATACAGTACTCCTATATGCTGTCTATCAACAATATTAGTCTATACCTACCGTCGGTGGTTAACATACAATACATTCATCCTATATACCGTCTAACAACACTATTTTGCTCTACCTACCGTCGGTGGTTAACATGCAATACAGTGCACCTATCAACATTATTCTTCTGTACCTACCGTCGGTGGTTAACATGCAATGTAGTGCTCCTATATACCGTCTATCAAGACTATGTTTCTATACCTACCGTCGTTGGTTAACATACAATACAGTCCTTCTATATACCGTCTATCAACAATATTTGTCTATACCTACCGTCGGTGGTTAACATGCAATACATTCATCCTATATACCGTCTAACAACACTATTTTTCTCTACCTACCGTCGGTGGTTAACATGCAATGCAGTGCACCTATGAACATTATTCTTCTGTACCTACCGTCGGTGGTTAACATGCAATATAGGGCTCCTATATACCGTCTATCAAGACTATGTTTCTATACCTACCGTCGGTGGTTAATATGCAATGTAGTGCTCCTATATGCCGTCTATCAAGACTATGTTTCTATACCTACCGTCGGTGGTTAACATGCAATACAGTGCACCTATATCCCGTATATCAACAGTATTTTTCTATACCTACCGTCGGTGGTTAACATGACATACAGTACTCCTATATACCGTATATCAACAGTACTTGTCTATACCTACCATTGGTGGTTAAGAGGGAAAACACTACTCCTATATACCGTTTATCAAAAGTATTTTTCTAAACCTACCGTCGGTGGTTAACATACAATACAGTCCTCCTATATACCGTCTATAAACAGTATTTTTCTCTACCTGCCGTCGGTGGTTAACATACCATACAGTACTCCTATATGCTGTCTATCAACAATATTAGTCTATACCTACCGTCGGTGGTTAACATACAATACATTCATCCTATATACCGTCTAACAACACTATTTTGCTCTACCTACCGTCGGTGGTTAACATGCAATACAGTGCACCTATCAACATTATTCTTCTGTACCTACCGTCGGTGGTTAACATGCAATGTAGTGCTCCTATATACCGTCTATCAAGACTATGTTTCTATACCTACCGTCGTTGGTTAACATACAATACAGTCCTTCTATATACCGTCTATCAACAATATTTGTCTATACCTACCGTCGGTGGTTAACATGCAATACATTCATCCTATATACCGTCTAACAACACTATTTTTCTCTACCTACCGTCGGTGGTTAACATGCAATGCAGTGCACCTATGAACATTATTCTTCTGTACCTACCGTCGGTGGTTAACATGCAATATAGGGCTCCTATATACCGTCTATCAAGACTATGTTTCTATACCTACCGTCGGTGGTTAATATGCAATGTAGTGCTCCTATATACCGTCTATCAAGACTATGTTTCTATACCTACCGTCGGTGGTTAACATGCAATACAGTGCACCTATATCCCGTATATCAACAGTATTTTTCTATACCTACCGTCGGTGGTTAACATGACATACAGTACTCCTTTATACCGTATATCAACAGTACTTGTCTATACCTACCATTGGTGGTTAAGAAGGAAACACTACTCCTATATACCGTTTATCAAAAGTATTTTTCTAAACCTACCGTCGGTGGTTAACATACAATACAGTCCTCCTATATACCGTCTATAAACAGTATTTTTCTCTACCTGCCGTCGGTGGTTAACATACCATACAGTACTCCTATATGCTGTCTATCAACAATATTAGTCTATACCTACCGTCGGTGGTTAACATACAATACATTCATCCTATATACCGTCTAACAACACTATTTTGCTCTACCTACCGTCGGTGGTTAACATGCAATACAGTGCACCTATCAACATTATTCTTCTGTACCTACCGTCGGTGGTTAACATGCAATGTAATGCTCCTATATACCGTCTATCAAGACTATGTTTCTATACCTACCGTCGTTGGTTAACATACAATACAGTCCTTCTATATACCGTCTATCAACAATATTTGTCTATACCTACCGTCGGTGGTTAACATACAATACATTCATCCTATATACCGTCTAACAACACTATTTTTCTCTACCTACCGTCGGTGGTTAACATGCAATGCAGTGCACCTATGAACATTATTCTTCTGTACCTACCGTCGGTGGTTAACATGCAATATAGGGCTCCTATATACCGTCTATCAAGACTATGTTTCTATACCTACCGTCGGTGGTTAATATGCAATGTAGTGCTCCTATATACCGTCTATCAAGACTATGTTTCTATACCTACCGTCGGTGGTTAACATGCAATACAGTGCACCTATATCCCGTATATCAACAGTATTTTTCTATACCTACCGTCGGTGGTTAACATGACATACAGTACTCCTATATACCGTATATCAACAGTACTTGTCTATACCTACCATTGGTGGTTAAGAAGGAAACACTACTCCTATATACCGTTTATCAAAAGTATTTTTCTAAACCTACCGTCGGTGGTTAACATACAATACAGTCCTCCTATATACCGTCTATAAACAGTATTTTTCTCTACCTGCCGTCGGTGGTTAACATACCATACAGTACTCCTATATGCTGTCTATCAACAATATTTGTCTATACCTACCGTCGGTGGTTAACATACAATACATTCATCCTATATACCGTCTAACAACACTATTTTGCTCTACCTACCGTCGGTGGTTAACATGCAATACAGTGCACCTATCAACATTATTCTTCTGTACCTACCGTCGGTGGTTAACATGCAATGTAGTGCTCCTATATACCGTCTATCAAGACTATGTTTCTATACCTACCGTCGTTGGTTAACATACAATACAGTCCTTCTGTATACCGTCTATCAACAATATTTGTCTATACCTACCGTCGGTGGTTAACATACAATACATTCATCCTACATACCGTCTAACAGCACTATTCTTCTGTACCTACCGTCGGTGGTTAACATGCAATATAGCGCTCCTATATACCGTCTATCAAGACTATGTTTCTATACCTACCGTCGGTGGTTAATATGCAATGTAGTGCTCCTATATACCGGCTATCAAGACTATGTTTCTATACCTACCGTCGGTGGTTAACATGCAATACAGTGCACCTATATCCCGTATATCAACAGTATTTTTCTATACCTACCGTCGGTGGTTAACATGACATACAGTACTTCTATATATCGTATATCAACAGTACTTGTCTATACCTACCATTGGTGGTTAAGAAGGAAAACACTACTCCTATATACCGTTTATCAAAAGTATTTTTCTAAACCTACCGTCGGTGGTTAACATACAATGCAGTCCTCCTATATACCGTCTATAAACAGTATTTTTCTCTACCTGCCGTCGGTGGTTAACATACCATACAGTACTCCTATATGCTGTCTGTCAACAATATTTGTCTATACCTACCGTCGGTGGTTAACATACAATACATTCATCCTATATACCGTCTAACAACACTATTTTTCTCTACCTACCGTCGGTGGTTAACATGCAATACAGTGCACCTATCAACATTATTCTTCTGTACCTACCGTCGGTGGTTAACATGCAATGTAGTGCTCCTATATACCGTCTATCAAGACTATGTTTCTATACCTACCGTCGTTGGTTAACATACAATACAGTCCTTCTATATACCGTCTATCAACAATATTTGTCTATACCTACCGTCGGTGGTTAACATACAATACATTCATCCTATATACCGTCTAACAACACTATTTTTCTCTACATACCGTCGGTGGTTAACATGCAATACAGTGCACCTATCAACATTATTCTTCTGTACCTACCGTCGGTGGTTAACATGCAATGTAGTGCTCCTATATACCGTCTATCAAGACTATCTTTCTATACCTACCGTCGGTGGTTAACATGCAATACAGTGCACCTATATCCCGTATATCAACAGTATTTTTCTGTACCTACCGTCGGTGGTTAACATACAATACATTCATCCTATATACCGTCTAACAACATTATTTTTCTCTACCTACCGTCGGTGGTTAACATGCAATACAGTGCACCTATATCCCGTATATCAACAGTATTTTTCTGTACCTACCGTCGGTGGTTAACATGACATACAGTACTCCTATATACCGTATATCAACAGTACTTGTCTATACCTACCATTGGTGGTTAAGAAGGAAAACACTACTCCTATATACCGTCTATCAACAGTATTTTTCTCTACCTGCCGTCGGTGGTTAACATACCATACAGTACTCCTATATGCTGTCTATCAACATTATTTGTCTGTACCTACCGGATGTGGTTAACATACAATACAGTCCTATATACCGTGTAACAACACTATTTTTCTCTACCTACCGTCGGTGGTTAAAATGCAATACAGTGTACCTATCAACATTATTTTTCTGTACCTAACGTCGGTGGTTAACATGCAATGTAGTGCTCCTATATACCGCCTATGAACACTATGTTTCTATACCTACCGTCGGTGGTTAACATGCAATACAGTGCACCTATCAACATTATTTTCTGTACCTACCGTTGGTGGTTAACATGCAATGTAGTGCTCCTATATACCGTCTATGAACACTATGTTTCTATACCTACCGTCGGTGGTTAACATGCAATGTAGTCCTCCTATATACCGTATATCAACACTAGGTTTCTATACCTACCGTCGGTGGGTAATATACAATACAGTGCAACTATCAACATTATTTTTCTGTACATACCGTCGGTGGTTAACATGCAATGTAGTGCTCCTATATACCGTCTATCAACACTATGTTTCTATATCTACCGTCGGTGGTTAACATACAATACAATGCACCTATCAACATTATTGTTCTGTACCTACCGTTGGTGGTTAACATGCAATTTAGTGCTCCTATATACCGCCTATGAACACTATGTTTCTATACCTACCGTCGGTGGTTAACATGCAATACAGTCGACCTATATACCGTCTACCAACATTAATTTTCTATACCTACCGTTGGTGGTTAACATGCAATTTAGTGCTCCTATATACCGTCTATCAACACTATGTTTCTATACCTACCGTCGGTGGTTAACATGCAATAGAGTGCACCTATATACCGTATATCAACAGTATTTTTCTATACCTACCGTTGGTGGTTAACATACAATACAGTACTCCTATGTATCGTCTGTCAACACCATTTTTCTATACCTACCGTCGGTGGTTAACATGACATACAGTACTCCTATATACCGTATATCAACAGTACCTGTCTATACCTACCATTGGTGGTTAACAAGCAGAACACTACTCCTATATACCGTATATCAATAGTATTTTTTTATACCTACCGTCGGTGGTTAACATGCAATACAGTCGACCTATATACCGTCTACCAACATTAATTTTCTATACCTACCGTTGGTGGTTAACATGCAATTTAGTGCTCCTATATACCGTCTATCAACACTATGTTTCTATACCTACCGTCGGTGGTTAACATGCAATAGAGTGCACCTATATACCGTATATCAACAGTATTTTTCTATACCTACCGTTGGTGGTTAACATACAATACAGTACTCCTATGTATCGTCTGTCAACACCATTTTTCTATACCTACCGTCGGTGGTTAACATGACATACAGTACTCCTATATACCGTATATCAACAGTACCTGTCTATACCTACCATTGGTGGTTAACAAGCAGAACACTACTCCTATATACCGTATATCAATAGTATTTTTTTATACCTACCGTCGGGGGTTAACATGCAATACAGTCGACCTATATACCGTCTACCAACATTAATTTTCTATACCTACCGTTGGTGGTTAACATGCAATTTAGTGCTCCTATATACCGTCTATCAACACTATGTTTCTATACCTACCGTCGGTGGTTAACATGCAATAGAGTGCACCTATATACCGTATATCAACAGTATTTTTCTATACCTACCGTTGGTGGTTAACATACAATACAGTACTCCTATGTATCGTCTGTCAACACCATTTTTCTATACCTACCGTCGGTGGTTAACATGACATACAGTACTCCTATATACCGTATATCAACAGTACCTGTCTATACCTACCATTGGTGGTTAACAAGCAGAACACTACTCCTATATACCGTATATCAATAGTATTTTTTTATACCTACCGTCGGGGGTTAACATGCAATACAGTCGACCTATATACCGTCTACCAACATTAATTTTCTATACCTACCGTTGGTGGTTAACATGCAATTTAGTGCTCCTATATACCGTCTATCAACACTATGTTTCTATACCTACCGTCGGTGGTTAACATGCAATAGAGTGCACCTATATACCGTATATCAACAGTATTTTTCTATACCTACCGTTGGTGGTTAACATACAATACAGTACTCCTATGTATCGTCTGTCAACACCATTTTTCTATACCTACCGTCGGTGGTTAACATGACATACAGTACTCCTATATACCGTATATCAACAGTACCTGTCTATACCTACCATTGGTGGTTAACAAGCAGAACACTACTCCTATATACCGTATATCAATAGTATTTTTTTATACCTACCGTCGGGGGTTAACATACAATACAGTCCTCCTATATACCGTATATCAACAGTATTTGTCTAAACCTACCGTCGGTGGTTAAAATATAATACAGTACTCCTATATACCGTATATCAACAGTATTTGTCTATACCTACCATTGTGGTTAACATACAATATAGTCGTCCTTTATACCGTCTGTCGACAGTACCTGTCTATACCTACCATCGGTTGTTAACAAGCAATATAGTACTCCTATATACCGTATAACAACAGTATTTTTCTGTACCTACCGTCGGTGGTTAACATGCAATACAGTGCTCCTATATACCGTATATCAACAGCAGTTTTCTATACATACCGTCGGTGGTTAACACACAATACAGTTCTTCTATATATACACTATGTTTCTATACCTACCGTCGGTGGGTAATAATACAATACAGTGCACCTATCAGCATTATTTTTCTGTACATACCGTCGGTGGTTAACATGCAATTTAGTGCTCCTATATACCGCCTATGAACACTATGTTTCTATACCTACCGTCGGTGGTTAACATGCAATACAGTCGACCTATATACCGTCTACCAACATTAATTTTCTATACCTGACGTTGGTGGTTAACATGCAACGTAGTCCTCCTATATACCGTCTATCAACACTATGTTTCTATACCTACCGCAGGTGGTTAACATGCAATACAGTGCACCTATCAACATTATTTTTCTGTACCTACCATCGGTGGTTAGCATGCAATGTAGTGCTCCTATATACCGTCTATCAAGACTTTGTTTCTATACCTACCGTCGGTGGTTAACAAGCAATACGGTGCACCTATATACCGTATATCAACAGTATTTGTCTATACCTACCGTTGGTGGTTAACATACAATACAGTACTCCTATGTACCGTCTGTCAACACCATTTTTCTATACCTACCGTCGGTGGTTAACATGACATACAGTACTCCTATATACCGTATATCAACAGTACCTGTCTATACCTACCATTGGTGGTTAACAAGCAGAACACTACTCCTATATACCGTATATCAATAGTATTTTTCTATACCTACCGTCGGTGGTTAACATACAATACAGTCCTCCTATATACCGTATATCAACAGTATTTGTCTATACCTACCGTTGGTGGTTAACATACAATACAGTACTCCTATGTACCGTCTGTCAACACCATTTTTCTATACCTACCGTCGGTGGTTAACATGACATACAGTACTCCTATATACCGTATATCAACAGTATTTGCTCTATACCTACCGTCGGTGGTTAACATGCAATACAGTGCACCTATATACGGTATATCAACAGTAGTTTTCTACACCTACCGTCGGTCGGTGGTTAACACACAATACAGTTCTTCTATATACCGTATATCAACACTATGTTTCTATACCTACCGTCGGTGGGTAATATACAATACAGTGCACCTATCAACATTATTTTTCTGTACATACCGTCGGTGGTTAACATGCAATGTAGTGCTCCTATATACCGTCTATCAACACTATGTTTCTATACCTACCGTCGGTGGTTAACATGCAATACAGTGCACCTATCAACATTATTTTTCTGTACCTACCGTTGGTGGTTCACATGCAATTTAGTGCTCCTATATACCGTCTATCAACACTATGTTTCTATACCTACCGTCGGTGGTTAACATGCAATACAGTGCACCTATATATATACCGTCTATCAATACTATTTTTCTTTACCTACCGTCGGTGGTTAACATGCAATACAGTCGACCTATATACCGTCTACCAACATTAATTTTCTATACCTGCCGTTGGTGGTTAACATGCAACGTAGTCCTCCTATATACCGTCTATCAACACTATGTTTCTATACCTACCGTAGGTGGTTAACATGCAATACAGTGCACCTATCAACATTATTTTTCTGTACCTACCGTCAGTGGTTAGCATGCAATGTAGTGCTCCTATATACCGTCTATCAAGACTTTGTTTCTATACCTACCGTCGGTGGTTAGCATGCAATACAGTGCACCTATATACCGTATATCAACAGTATTTTGCTATACCTACCGTCGGTGGTTAACATTCAATACAGTACTCCTATATACCGTCTATCAACACTATGTTTCTATACCTACCGTCGGTGGTTAACATGCAATACAGTGCACCTATCAACATTATTTTTCTGTACCTACCGTCGGTGGTTAGCATGCAATGTAGTGCTCCTATATACCGTCTATCAAGACTTTGTTTCTATACCTACCATTGGTGGTTAACAAGGAAAACACTACTCCTATATACCGTTTATCAATAGTATTTTTATATACCTACCGTCAGTGGTTAACATACAATACAGTCCTCCTATATACCGTCTATCAACAGTATTTTTCTCTACCTACCGTCGGTGGTTTACATACAATACAGTACTGCTATATACCGTATATCAACATTATTTGTCTATACCTACCGGCTGTGGTTAACATACAATACAGTCCTTCTATATACCATCTATCAATACTATTTTTCTCTACCTACCGTCGCTGGTTAACATAAAATACAGTGCACCTATATACCGTCTATCAACACTATTTTTCTATACCTACCGTCGATGGTTAACATGACATATAGTACTCCTATATACCGTATATCAACAGTATTTGTCTATACCTACCATTGTGGTTAACATACAATATAGTCGTCCTTTATACCGTCTGTCGACAGTACCTGTCTATACCTACCGTCGGTTGTTAACGTATATTATAGTGCTCCTACAAAATGTATATACTGTCTATTAAAGTTATGTGTCTATACATACTGTCGGTGGTTAACATACAATAAAGTGCTCCTATAA
>NW_027267507.1:0-25000 GCF_963676685.1 Mytilus edulis | reverse complement strand
ATGAGACGGAAACATGATTGATTGATTGATTAATCATGATCATGATTGGTTGATTGATCATGATCATGATTTGTTGATTGATCATTATTGATTGATCATGATTGGTTGGTTGGTTGGTTGGTTGGTTGGTTGGCAAACACACATAAAATTCTTCAAGTCGTGCCCCAAATCACATATGTACATGACCTTGACCTTTGACCTTGTGACCTTTGTCACGGTCATTGCTTCACAATGTCATTGCAAAAGACCCTATGGGTCAAGGACCTTTTGTTTAAGTGTTTTGCCTAATAATGGCTTTTTATAAACCATCAATGGGGGTTATGTCCCTTACATAATGGTAAAACCAATACAGTCATAATGTAACAAAGTTGCCCCTTGAAGTACTGAACATTTTTCACTGCTTAAATTTTCTGTATCTATAACCATTCAAGAATTATAGGGAAATCAAAGACATATGAAAATCTAAAATATGACCTTGACCTTTGACCTTGACCTAATTTTCTAAGTTAGGACCCAGGGGACTCAAATAAAAACATTCCAGGGTTATACGGTTAACGGTTTATGAGTTAAAAAAACATACCGACAAATTTATTCCGTAAAGGTACATAACTCCTATAAAATTTCATCGAATCGCTTCGATCCAAATTAGCCAAAAATTCCTGAGGATGTAACGAACAATTTGTAAAAAGAATTTTGTCGCTTTCTTATTTTGTTACGAAGGAGATGCACACACATGACAAACAGTGAATAGGGAGATAACTCTTACAAAGAAAATGGTTCGGCTTAGCAGGGTGAAATTTAAAAGCGCATAACCTATACGATACAATATGAAAAAAATCTAAGCGACATATTGCGAAACAAACATTTATCGCAAGAACAAAATTTGGCGGAAGAAAAAAAAAAAATAATAATAATAATAATCAGAACAAATACAATAGGCTTTCCACAGAAAAGTGGAAAGACCTAATAATATGGAAAAAACTGGAGTTGTCGTTCGTTTTACGTTGATAGGATAGATAGCACACAACCTACATTCAGTTGTAAGTGGAGGGTTAAAAAAAAAGGGGGGGGGGCAAAAGGGGGTCTCGGGGAGATTTTTTTTTTTTTTTTTATTAACGGAACAGAATGGTTAAAAAGGTTTTTTACAATATAAATCAATTGCTTTAAAAAAGCAATTGTAGGGGGTCTTTCCCCCTTTAAAATTAATTGAATTGGGGGTGGGGGGTGTTTGTTTGTTTGTTTGTTTGTTTGTTTGTTTGTTTATTTGTTTCTGTATGGGGTCTATATTATTGTTACCGGAGAAGTTTCATGTTTAGTTTGGAAAGTTTTTCTTTTATTTTAGGTACAGCGCGCGCGCCACATCACGTGACACGGGTTTATAATAACGAAAAGATAGTCTTTTTATTCCTTTTTAGGTGGGGACTTTGAACAGACAACATGTATAGAGACGGAATGCACACAATGTAATTTCTTTTGTCATTGTAGGAAATTGACATTTTGATGGCAGTTCACAAACAGTGCATGATTTGGATTTATTTGATCCGGTGTAACTTTAAAACACATTTATTGATTATTTTCTGATAATGTACATTTTTCAGCACCTGTTTGTAACACAGATTAGTATTTCAATCTCGGAGCGGACATTTTATTGTAGGCTTTTACTGAAATTTACGGACCTAGCAAGCAATTTTTACGGCATTGCAATTTTTTTTCTCTAGGAAAAGCTTTGAGAGATATCTGCACCAAATTTTTTTACAAACTTTTAGTACATGTATGCCCTGCTGACTGCAAATTTTGAGGTCGATTGTATTTGTAGTTTCAGAGAAAATGTGGATTTTTTTTTCAGAAGTGACGCAAGAACAATATTAAATTTCAATTTTTCATGAAACATGATTGATTGATCATGAAACATGATTGATTGATCATGATCATGATTGATTGATCATGATCATGATCATGATTGATTGATTAATTTATTGATTAGTTGGTTGGTTGGTAAAACACGTTGGATAGGGCCAATTCAAACAGCGAAAAAGAAACAAAAAAGATCTTGGACCCTATATTAAACACACGAGACGGAAACATGATTGATTGATTGGTTGGTTGGTTGGTTGGTTGGTTGGTTGGTTGGTTAAACACGTTGGATAGGGCCAATTGAAACACCGAAAAAGAAACAAAAAAGATCTTGGACCCTATATTAAACACACGAGACGAGACGGAAACTTGATTGATTGATCATGATTGATTGATTGATTGATTGATTGATTGATTGATTGGTTGGTTGGTTGGTTGGTTGGTTGGTTGGTTGGTTAAACACGTTGGATAGGGCCAATTGAAACAGCGAAAAAGAAACAAAGAAGATCTTGGACCCTATATTAAAGACACGAGACGAGACGGAAACATGATTGATTGATCATGATTGATTGATTGATTGATTGATTGATTGATTGATTGATTGATTGATTGATTGATTGATTGATTGATTGGTTGGTTGGTTGGTTGGTTGGTTAAACACGTTGGAAAGGGTCAATTGAAACAGCGAAAAAGAAACAAAGGAGATCTTGAACCCTATATTAAACACATGAGACGGAAACATGATTGATTGATTGATTAATCATGATCATGATTGGTTGATTGATCATGATCATGATTTGTTGATTGATCATTATTGATTGATCATGATTGGTTGGTTGGTTGGTTGGTTGGTTGGCAAACACACATAAAATTCTTCAAGTCGTGCCCCAAATCACATATGTACATGACCTTGACCTTTGACCTTGTGACCTTTGTCACGGTCATTGCTTCACAATGTCATTGCAAAAGACCCTATGGGTCAAGGACCTTTTGTTTAAGTGTTTTGCCTAATAATGGCTTTTTATAAACCATCAATGGGGGTTATGTCCCTTACATAATGGTAAAACCAATACAGTCATAATGTAACAAAGTTGCCCCTTGAAGTACTGAACATTTTTCACTGCTTAAATTTTCTGTATCTATAACCATTCAAGAATTATAGGGAAATCAAAGACATATGAAAATCTAAAATATGACCTTGACCTTTGACCTTGACCTAATTTTCTAAGTTAGGACCCAGGGGACTCAAATAAAAACATTCCAGGGTTATACGGTTAACGGTTTATGAGTTAAAAAAACATACGACAAATTTATTCCGTAAAGGTACATAACTCCTATAAAATTTCATCGAATCGCTTCGATCCAAATTAGCCAAAAATTCCTGAGGATGTAACGAACAATTTGTAAAAAGAATTTTGTCGCTTTCTTATTTTGTTACGAAGGAGATGCACACACATGACAAACAGTGAATAGGGAGATAACTCTTACAAAGAAAATGGTTCGGCTTAGCAGGGTGAAATTTAAAAGCGCATAACCTATACGATACAATATGAAAAAAATCTAAGCGACATATTGCGAAACAAACATTTATCGCAAGAACAAAATTTGGCGGAAGAAAAAAAAAAATAATAATAATAATAATCAGAACAAATACAATAGGCTTTCCACAGAAAAGTGGAAAGACCTAATAATATGGAAAAAACTGGAGTTGTCGTTCGTTTTACGTTGATAGGATAGATAGCACACAACCTACATTCAGTTGTAAGTGGAGGGTTAAAAAAAAGGGGGGGGGGGGCAAAAGGGGGTCTCGGGGAGATTTTTTTTTTTTTTTTTATTAACGGAACAGAATGGTTAAAAAGGTTTTTTACAATATAAATCAATTGCTTTAAAAAAGCAATTGTAGGGGGTCTTTCCCCCTTTAAAATTAATTGAATTGGGGGTGGGGGGTGTTTGTTTGTTTGTTTGTTTGTTTGTTTGTTTGTTTATTTGTTTCTGTATGGGGTCTATATTATTGTTACCGGAGAAGTTTCATGTTTAGTTTGGAAAGTTTTTCTTTTATTTTAGGTACAGCGCGCGCGCCACATCACGTGACACGGGTTTATAATAACGAAAAGATAGTCTTTTTATTCCTTTTTAGGTGGGGACTTTGAACAGACAACATGTATAGAGACGGAATGCACACAATGTAATTTCTTTTGTCATTGTAGGAAATTGACATTTTGATGGCAGTTCACAAACAGTGCATGATTTGGATTTATTTGATCCGGTGTAACTTTAAAACACATTTATTGATTATTTTCTGATAATGTACATTTTTCAGCACCTGTTTGTAACACAGATTAGTATTTCAATCTCGGAGCGGACATTTTATTGTAGGCTTTTACTGAAATTTACGGACCTAGCAAGCAATTTTTACGGCATTGCAATTTTTTTTCTCTAGGAAAAGCTTTGAGAGATATCTGCACCAAATTTTTTTACAAACTTTTAGTACATGTATGCCCTGCTGACTGCAAATTTTGAGGTCGATTGTATTTGTAGTTTCAGAGAAAATGTGGATTTTTTTTTCAGAAGTGACGCAAGAACAATATTAAATTTCAATTTTTCATGAAACATGATTGATTGATCATGAAACATGATTGATTGATCATGATCATGATTGATTGATCATGATCATGATCATGATTGATTGATTAATTTATTGATTAGTTGGTTGGTTGGTAAAACACGTTGGATAGGGCCAATTCAAACAGCGAAAAAGAAACAAAAAAGATCTTGGACCCTATATTAAACACACGAGACGGAAACATGATTGATTGATTGGTTGGTTGGTTGGTTGGTTGGTTGGTTGGTTGGTTAAACACGTTGGATAGGGCCAATTGAAACACCGAAAAAGAAACAAAAAAGATCTTGGACCCTATATTAAACACACGAGACGAGACGGAAACTTGATTGATTGATCATGATTGATTGATTGATTGATTGATTGATTGATTGATTGGTTGGTTGGTTGGTTGGTTGGTTGGTTGGTTGGTTAAACACGTTGGATAGGGCCAATTGAAACAGCGAAAAAGAAACAAAGAAGATCTTGGACCCTATATTAAAGACACGAGACGAGACGGAAACATGATTGATTGATCATGATTGATTGATTGATTGATTGATTGATTGATTGATTGATTGATTGATTGATTGATTGATTGATTGATTGGTTGGTTGGTTGGTTGGTTGGTTAAACACGTTGGAAAGGGTCAATTGAAACAGCGAAAAAGAAACAAAGGAGATCTTGAACCCTATATTAAACACATGAGACGGAAACATGATTGATTGATTGATTAATCATGATCATGATTGGTTGATTGATCATGATCATGATTTGTTGATTGATCATTATTGATTGATCATGATTGGTTGGTTGGTTGGTTGGTTGGTTGGCAAACACACATAAAATTCTTCAAGTCGTGCCCCAAATCACATATGTACATGACCTTGACCTTTGACCTTGTGACCTTTGTCACGGTCATTGCTTCACAATGTCATTGCAAAAGACCCTATGGGTCAAGGACCTTTTGTTTAAGTGTTTTGCCTAATAATGGCTTTTTATAAACCATCAATGGGGGTTATGTCCCTTACATAATGGTAAAACCAATACAGTCATAATGTAACAAAGTTGCCCCTTGAAGTACTGAACATTTTTCACTGCTTAAATTTTCTGTATCTATAACCATTCAAGAATTATAGGGAAATCAAAGACATATGAAAATCTAAAATATGACCTTGACCTTTGACCTTGACCTAATTTTCTAAGTTAGGACCCAGGGGACTCAAATAAAAACATTCCAGGGTTATACGGTTAACGGTTTATGAGTTAAAAAAACATACCGACAAATTTATTCCGTAAAGGTACATAACTCCTATAAAATTTCATCGAATCGCTTCGATCCAAATTAGCCAAAAATTCCTGAGGATGTAACGAACAATTTGTAAAAAGAATTTTGTCGCTTTCTTATTTTGTTACGAAGGAGATGCACACACATGACAAACAGTGAATAGGGAGATAACTCTTACAAAGAAAATGGTTCGGCTTAGCAGGGTGAAATTTAAAAGCGCATAACCTATACGATACAATATGAAAAAAATCTAAGCGACATATTGCGAAACAAACATTTATCGCAAGAACAAAATTTGGCGGAAGAAAAAAAAAAAATAATAATAATAATAATCAGAACAAATACAATAGGCTTTCCACAGAAAAGTGGAAAGACCTAATAATATGGAAAAAACTGGAGTTGTCGTTCGTTTTACGTTGATAGGATAGATAGCACACAACCTACATTCAGTTGTAAGTGGAGGGTTAAAAAAAAAGGGGGGGGGGGCAAAAGGGGGTCTCGGGGAGATTTTTTTTTTTTTTTTTATTAACGGAACAGAATGGTTAAAAAGGTTTTTTACAATATAAATCAATTGCTTTAAAAAAGCAATTGTAGGGGGTCTTTCCCCCTTTAAAATTAATTGAATTGGGGGTGGGGGGTGTTTGTTTGTTTGTTTGTTTGTTTGTTTGTTTGTTTATTTGTTTCTGTATGGGGTCTATATTATTGTTACCGGAGAAGTTTCATGTTTAGTTTGGAAAGTTTTTCTTTTATTTTAGGTACAGCGCGCGCGCCACATCACGTGACACGGGTTTATAATAACGAAAAGATAGTCTTTTTATTCCTTTTTAGGTGGGGACTTTGAACAGACAACATGTATAGAGACGGAATGCACACAATGTAATTTCTTTTGTCATTGTAGGAAATTGACATTTTGATGGCAGTTCACAAACAGTGCATGATTTGGATTTATTTGATCCGGTGTAACTTTAAAACACATTTATTGATTATTTTCTGATAATGTACATTTTTCAGCACCTGTTTGTAACACAGATTAGTATTTCAATCTCGGAGCGGACATTTTATTGTAGGCTTTTACTGAAATTTACGGACCTAGCAAGCAATTTTTACGGCATTGCAATTTTTTTTCTCTAGGAAAAGCTTTGAGAGATATCTGCACCAAATTTTTTTACAAACTTTTAGTACATGTATGCCCTGCTGACTGCAAATTTTGAGGTCGATTGTATTTGTAGTTTCAGAGAAAATGTGGATTTTTTTTTCAGAAGTGACGCAAGAACAATATTAAATTTCAATTTTTCATGAAACATGATTGATTGATCATGAAACATGATTGATTGATCATGATCATGATTGATTGATCATGATCATGATCATGATTGATTGATTAATTTATTGATTAGTTGGTTGGTTGGTAAAACACGTTGGATAGGGCCAATTCAAACAGCGAAAAAGAAACAAAAAAGATCTTGGACCCTATATTAAACACACGAGACGGAAACATGATTGATTGATTGGTTGGTTGGTTGGTTGGTTGGTTGGTTGGTTGGTTAAACACGTTGGATAGGGCCAATTGAAACACCGAAAAAGAAACAAAAAAGATCTTGGACCCTATATTAAACACACGAGACGAGACGGAAACTTGATTGATTGATCATGATTGATTGATTGATTGATTGATTGATTGATTGATTGGTTGGTTGGTTGGTTGGTTGGTTGGTTGGTTGGTTAAACACGTTGGATAGGGCCAATTGAAACAGCGAAAAAGAAACAAAGAAGATCTTGGACCCTATATTAAAGACACGAGACGAGACGGAAACATGATTGATTGATCATGATTGATTGATTGATTGATTGATTGATTGATTGATTGATTGATTGATTGATTGATTGATTGATTGATTGATTGGTTGGTTGGTTGGTTGGTTGGTTAAACACGTTGGAAAGGGTCAATTGAAACAGCGAAAAAGAAACAAAGGAGATCTTGAACCCTATATTAAACACATGAGACGGAAACATGATTGATTGATTGATTAATCATGATCATGATTGGTTGATTGATCATGATCATGATTTGTTGATTGATCATTATTGATTGATCATGATTGGTTGGTTGGTTGGTTGGTTGGTTGGTTGGCAAACACACATAAAATTCTTCAAGTCGTGCCCCAAATCACATATGTACATGACCTTGACCTTTGACCTTGTGACCTTTGTCACGGTCATTGCTTCACAATGTCATTGCAAAAGACCCTATGGGTCAAGGACCTTTTGTTTAAGTGTTTTGCCTAATAATGGCTTTTTATAAACCATCAATGGGGGTTATGTCCCTTACATAATGGTAAAACCAATACAGTCATAATGTAACAAAGTTGCCCCTTGAAGTACTGAACATTTTTCACTGCTTAAATTTTCTGTATCTATAACCATTCAAGAATTATAGGGAAATCAAAGACATATGAAAATCTAAAATATGACCTTGACCTTTGACCTTGACCTAATTTTCTAAGTTAGGACCCAGGGGACTCAAATAAAAACATTCCAGGGTTATACGGTTAACGGTTTATGAGTTAAAAAAACATACCGACAAATTTATTCCGTAAAGGTACATAACTCCTATAAAATTTCATCGAATCGCTTCGATCCAAATTAGCCAAAAATTCCTGAGGATGTAACGAACAATTTGTAAAAAGAATTTTGTCGCTTTCTTATTTTGTTACGAAGGAGATGCACACACATGACAAACAGTGAATAGGGAGATAACTCTTACAAAGAAAATGGTTCGGCTTAGCAGGGTGAAATTTAAAAGCGCATAACCTATACGATACAATATGAAAAAAATCTAAGCGACATATTGCGAAACAAACATTTATCGCAAGAACAAAATTTGGCGGAAGAAAAAAAAAAAATAATAATAATAATAATCAGAACAAATACAATAGGCTTTCCACAGAAAAGTGGAAAGACCTAATAATATGGAAAAAACTGGAGTTGTCGTTCGTTTTACGTTGATAGGATAGATAGCACACAACCTACATTCAGTTGTAAGTGGAGGGTTAAAAAAAAAGGGGGGGGGGGCAAAAGGGGGTCTCGGGGAGATTTTTTTTTTTTTTTTTATTAACGGAACAGAATGGTTAAAAAGGTTTTTTACAATATAAATCAATTGCTTTAAAAAAGCAATTGTAGGGGGTCTTTCCCCCTTTAAAATTAATTGAATTGGGGGTGGGGGGTGTTTGTTTGTTTGTTTGTTTGTTTGTTTGTTTGTTTATTTGTTTCTGTATGGGGTCTATATTATTGTTACCGGAGAAGTTTCATGTTTAGTTTGGAAAGTTTTTCTTTTATTTTAGGTACAGCGCGCGCGCCACATCACGTGACACGGGTTTATAATAACGAAAAGATAGTCTTTTTATTCCTTTTTAGGTGGGGACTTTGAACAGACAACATGTATAGAGACGGAATGCACACAATGTAATTTCTTTTGTCATTGTAGGAAATTGACATTTTGATGGCAGTTCACAAACAGTGCATGATTTGGATTTATTTGATCCGGTGTAACTTTAAAACACATTTATTGATTATTTTCTGATAATGTACATTTTTCAGCACCTGTTTGTAACACAGATTAGTATTTCAATCTCGGAGCGGACATTTTATTGTAGGCTTTTACTGAAATTTACGGACCTAGCAAGCAATTTTTACGGCATTGCAATTTTTTTTCTCTAGGAAAAGCTTTGAGAGATATCTGCACCAAATTTTTTTACAAACTTTTAGTACATGTATGCCCTGCTGACTGCAAATTTTGAGGTCGATTGTATTTGTAGTTTCAGAGAAAATGTGGATTTTTTTTTCAGAAGTGACGCAAGAACAATATTAAATTTCAATTTTTCATGAAACATGATTGATTGATCATGAAACATGATTGATTGATCATGATCATGATTGATTGATCATGATCATGATCATGATTGATTGATTAATTTATTGATTAGTTGGTTGGTTGGTAAAACACGTTGGATAGGGCCAATTCAAACAGCGAAAAAGAAACAAAAAAGATCTTGGACCCTATATTAAACACACGAGACGGAAACATGATTGATTGATTGGTTGGTTGGTTGGTTGGTTGGTTGGTTGGTTGGTTAAACACGTTGGATAGGGCCAATTGAAACACCGAAAAAGAAACAAAAAAGATCTTGGACCCTATATTAAACACACGAGACGAGACGGAAACTTGATTGATTGATCATGATTGATTGATTGATTGATTGATTGATTGATTGATTGGTTGGTTGGTTGGTTGGTTGGTTGGTTGGTTGGTTAAACACGTTGGATAGGGCCAATTGAAACAGCGAAAAAGAAACAAAGAAGATCTTGGACCCTATATTAAAGACACGAGACGAGACGGAAACATGATTGATTGATCATGATTGATTGATTGATTGATTGATTGATTGATTGATTGATTGATTGATTGATTGATTGATTGATTGATTGATTGGTTGGTTGGTTGGTTGGTTGGTTAAACACGTTGGAAAGGGTCAATTGAAACAGCGAAAAAGAAACAAAGGAGATCTTGAACCCTATATTAAACACATGAGACGGAAACATGATTGATTGATTGATTAATCATGATCATGATTGGTTGATTGATCATGATCATGATTTGTTGATTGATCATTATTGATTGATCATGATTGGTTGGTTGGTTGGTTGGTTGGTTGGTTGGCAAACACACATAAAATTCTTCAAGTCGTGCCCCAAATCACATATGTACATGACCTTGACCTTTGACCTTGTGACCTTTGTCACGGTCATTGCTTCACAATGTCATTGCAAAAGACCCTATGGGTCAAGGACCTTTTGTTTAAGTGTTTTGCCTAATAATGGCTTTTTATAAACCATCAATGGGGGTTATGTCCCTTACATAATGGTAAAACCAATACAGTCATAATGTAACAAAGTTGCCCCTTGAAGTACTGAACATTTTTCACTGCTTAAATTTTCTGTATCTATAACCATTCAAGAATTATAGGGAAATCAAAGACATATGAAAATCTAAAATATGACCTTGACCTTTGACCTTGACCTAATTTTCTAAGTTAGGACCCAGGGGACTCAAATAAAAACATTCCAGGGTTATACGGTTAACGGTTTATGAGTTAAAAAAACATACCGACAAATTTATTCCGTAAAGGTACATAACTCCTATAAAATTTCATCGAATCGCTTCGATCCAAATTAGCCAAAAATTCCTGAGGATGTAACGAACAATTTGTAAAAAGAATTTTGTCGCTTTCTTATTTTGTTACGAAGGAGATGCACACACATGACAAACAGTGAATAGGGAGATAACTCTTACAAAGAAAATGGTTCGGCTTAGCAGGGTGAAATTTAAAAGCGCATAACCTATACGATACAATATGAAAAAAATCTAAGCGACATATTGCGAAACAAACATTTATCGCAAGAACAAAATTTGGCGGAAGAAAAAAAAAAAATAATAATAATAATAATCAGAACAAATACAATAGGCTTTCCACAGAAAAGTGGAAAGACCTAATAATATGGAAAAAACTGGAGTTGTCGTTCGTTTTACGTTGATAGGATAGATAGCACACAACCTACATTCAGTTGTAAGTGGAGGGTTAAAAAAAAAGGGGGGGGGGGCAAAAGGGGGTCTCGGGGAGATTTTTTTTTTTTTTTTTATTAACGGAACAGAATGGTTAAAAAGGTTTTTTACAATATAAATCAATTGCTTTAAAAAAGCAATTGTAGGGGGTCTTTCCCCCTTTAAAATTAATTGAATTGGGGGTGGGGGGTGTTTGTTTGTTTGTTTGTTTGTTTGTTTGTTTGTTTATTTGTTTCTGTATGGGGTCTATATTATTGTTACCGGAGAAGTTTCATGTTTAGTTTGGAAAGTTTTTCTTTTATTTTAGGTACAGCGCGCGCGCCACATCACGTGACACGGGTTTATAATAACGAAAAGATAGTCTTTTTATTCCTTTTTAGGTGGGGACTTTGAACAGACAACATGTATAGAGACGGAATGCACACAATGTAATTTCTTTTGTCATTGTAGGAAATTGACATTTTGATGGCAGTTCACAAACAGTGCATGATTTGGATTTATTTGATCCGGTGTAACTTTAAAACACATTTATTGATTATTTTCTGATAATGTACATTTTTCAGCACCTGTTTGTAACACAGATTAGTATTTCAATCTCGGAGCGGACATTTTATTGTAGGCTTTTACTGAAATTTACGGACCTAGCAAGCAATTTTTACGGCATTGCAATTTTTTTTCTCTAGGAAAAGCTTTGAGAGATATCTGCACCAAATTTTTTTACAAACTTTTAGTACATGTATGCCCTGCTGACTGCAAATTTTGAGGTCGATTGTATTTGTAGTTTCAGAGAAAATGTGGATTTTTTTTTCAGAAGTGACGCAAGAACAATATTAAATTTCAATTTTTCATGAAACATGATTGATTGATCATGAAACATGATTGATTGATCATGATCATGATTGATTGATCATGATCATGATCATGATTGATTGATTAATTTATTGATTAGTTGGTTGGTTGGTAAAACACGTTGGATAGGGCCAATTCAAACAGCGAAAAAGAAACAAAAAAGATCTTGGACCCTATATTAAACACACGAGACGGAAACATGATTGATTGATTGGTTGGTTGGTTGGTTGGTTGGTTGGTTGGTTGGTTAAACACGTTGGATAGGGCCAATTGAAACACCGAAAAAGAAACAAAAAAGATCTTGGACCCTATATTAAACACACGAGACGAGACGGAAACTTGATTGATTGATCATGATTGATTGATTGATTGATTGATTGATTGATTGATTGGTTGGTTGGTTGGTTGGTTGGTTGGTTGGTTGGTTAAACACGTTGGATAGGGCCAATTGAAACAGCGAAAAAGAAACAAAGAAGATCTTGGACCCTATATTAAAGACACGAGACGAGACGGAAACATGATTGATTGATCATGATTGATTGATTGATTGATTGATTGATTGATTGATTGATTGATTGATTGATTGATTGATTGATTGATTGATTGGTTGGTTGGTTGGTTGGTTGGTTAAACACGTTGGAAAGGGTCAATTGAAACAGCGAAAAAGAAACAAAGGAGATCTTGAACCCTATATTAAACACATGAGACGGAAACATGATTGATTGATTGATTAATCATGATCATGATTGGTTGATTGATCATGATCATGATTTGTTGATTGATCATTATTGATTGATCATGATTGGTTGGTTGGTTGGTTGGTTGGTTGGTTGGCAAACACACATAAAATTCTTCAAGTCGTGCCCCAAATCACATATGTACATGACCTTGACCTTTGACCTTGTGACCTTTGTCACGGTCATTGCTTCACAATGTCATTGCAAAAGACCCTATGGGTCAAGGACCTTTTGTTTAAGTGTTTTGCCTAATAATGGCTTTTTATAAACCATCAATGGGGGTTATGTCCCTTACATAATGGTAAAACCAATACAGTCATAATGTAACAAAGTTGCCCCTTGAAGTACTGAACATTTTTCACTGCTTAAATTTTCTGTATCTATAACCATTCAAGAATTATAGGGAAATCAAAGACATATGAAAATCTAAAATATGACCTTGACCTTTGACCTTGACCTAATTTTCTAAGTTAGGACCCAGGGGACTCAAATAAAAACATTCCAGGGTTATACGGTTAACGGTTTATGAGTTAAAAAAACATACCGACAAATTTATTCCGTAAAGGTACATAACTCCTATAAAATTTCATCGAATCGCTTCGATCCAAATTAGCCAAAAATTCCTGAGGATGTAACGAACAATTTGTAAAAAGAATTTTGTCGCTTTCTTATTTTGTTACGAAGGAGATGCACACACATGACAAACAGTGAATAGGGAGATAACTCTTACAAAGAAAATGGTTCGGCTTAGCAGGGTGAAATTTAAAAGCGCATAACCTATACGATACAATATGAAAAAAATCTAAGCGACATATTGCGAAACAAACATTTATCGCAAGAACAAAATTTGGCGGAAGAAAAAAAAAAAATAATAATAATAATAATCAGAACAAATACAATAGGCTTTCCACAGAAAAGTGGAAAGACCTAATAATATGGAAAAAACTGGAGTTGTCGTTCGTTTTACGTTGATAGGATAGATAGCACACAACCTACATTCAGTTGTAAGTGGAGGGTTAAAAAAAAAGGGGGGGGGGGGGGGCAAAAGGGGGTCTCGGGGAGATTTTTTTTTTTTTTTTTATTAACGGAACAGAATGGTTAAAAAGGTTTTTTACAATATAAATCAATTGCTTTAAAAAAGCAATTGTAGGGGGTCTTTCCCCCTTTAAAATTAATTGAATTGGGGGTGGGGGGTGTTTGTTTGTTTGTTTGTTTGTTTGTTTGTTTGTTTATTTGTTTCTGTATGGGGTCTATATTATTGTTACCGGAGAAGTTTCATGTTTAGTTTGGAAAGTTTTTCTTTTATTTTAGGTACAGCGCGCGCGCCACATCACGTGACACGGGTTTATAATAACGAAAAGATAGTCTTTTTATTCCTTTTTAGGTGGGGACTTTGAACAGACAACATGTATAGAGACGGAATGCACACAATGTAATTTCTTTTGTCATTGTAGGAAATTGACATTTTGATGGCAGTTCACAAACAGTGCATGATTTGGATTTATTTGATCCGGTGTAACTTTAAAACACATTTATTGATTATTTTCTGATAATGTACATTTTTCAGCACCTGTTTGTAACACAGATTAGTATTTCAATCTCGGAGCGGACATTTTATTGTAGGCTTTTACTGAAATTTACGGACCTAGCAAGCAATTTTTACGGCATTGCAATTTTTTTTCTCTAGGAAAAGCTTTGAGAGATATCTGCACCAAATTTTTTTACAAACTTTTAGTACATGTATGCCCTGCTGACTGCAAATTTTGAGGTCGATTGTATTTGTAGTTTCAGAGAAAATGTGGATTTTTTTTTCAGAAGTGACGCAAGAACAATATTAAATTTCAATTTTTCATGAAACATGATTGATTGATCATGAAACATGATTGATTGATCATGATCATGATTGATTGATCATGATCATGATCCTGATTGATTGATTAATTTATTGATTAGTTGGTTGGTTGGTAAAACACGTTGGATAGGGCCAATTCAAACAGCGAAAAAGAAACAAAAAAGATCTTGGACCCTATATTAAACACACGAGACGGAAACATGATTGATTGATTGGTTGGTTGGTTGGTTGGTTGGTTGGTTGGTTGGTTAAACACGTTGGATAGGGCCAATTGAAACACCGAAAAAGAAACAAAAAAGATCTTGGACCCTATATTAAACACACGAGACGAGACGGAAACTTGATTGATTGATCATGATTGATTGATTGATTGATTGATTGATTGATTGATTGGTTGGTTGGTTGGTTGGTTGGTTGGTTGGTTGGTTAAACACGTTGGATAGGGCCAATTGAAACAGCGAAAAAGAAACAAAGAAGATCTTGGACCCTATATTAAAGACACGAGACGAGACGGAAACATGATTGATTGATCATGATTGATTGATTGATTGATTGATTGATTGATTGATTGATTGATTGATTGATTGATTGATTGATTGATTGATTGGTTGGTTGGTTGGTTGGTTGGTTAAACACGTTGGAAAGGGTCAATTGAAACAGCGAAAAAGAAACAAAGGAGATCTTGAACCCTATATTAAACACATGAGACGGAAACATGATTGATTGATTGATTAATCATGATCATGATTGGTTGATTGATCATGATCATGATTTGTTGATTGATCATTATTGATTGATCATGATTGGTTGGTTGGTTGGTTGGTTGGTTGGTTGGCAAACACACATAAAATTCTTCAAGTCGTGCCCCAAATCACATATGTACATGACCTTGACCTTTGACCTTGTGACCTTTGTCACGGTCATTGCTTCACAATGTCATTGCAAAAGACCCTATGGGTCAAGGACCTTTTGTTTAAGTGTTTTGCCTAATAATGGCTTTTTATAAACCATCAATGGGGGTTATGTCCCTTACATAATGGTAAAACCAATACAGTCATAATGTAACAAAGTTGCCCCTTGAAGTACTGAACATTTTTCACTGCTTAAATTTTCTGTATCTATAACCATTCAAGAATTATAGGGAAATCAAAGACATATGAAAATCTAAAATATGACCTTGACCTTTGACCTTGACCTAATTTTCTAAGTTAGGACCCAGGGGACTCAAATAAAAACATTCCAGGGTTATACGGTTAACGGTTTATGAGTTAAAAAAACATACCGACAAATTTATTCCGTAAAGGTACATAACTCCTATAAAATTTCATCGAATCGCTTCGATCCAAATTAGCCAAAAATTCCTGAGGATGTAACGAACAATTTGTAAAAAGAATTTTGTCGCTTTCTTATTTTGTTACGAAGGAGATGCACACACATGACAAACAGTGAATAGGGAGATAACTCTTACAAAGAAAATGGTTCGGCTTAGCAGGGTGAAATTTAAAAGCGCATAACCTATACGATACAATATGAAAAAAATCTAAGCGACATATTGCGAAACAAACATTTATCGCAAGAACAAAATTTGGCGGAAGAAAAAAAAAAAATAATAATAATAATAATCAGAACAAATACAATAGGCTTTCCACAGAAAAGTGGAAAGACCTAATAATATGGAAAAAACTGGAGTTGTCGTTCGTTTTACGTTGATAGGATAGATAGCACACAACCTACATTCAGTTGTAAGTGGAGGGTTAAAAAAAAAGGGGGGGGGGGGCAAAAGGGGGTCTCGGGGAGATTTTTTTTTTTTTTTTTATTAACGGAACAGAATGGTTAAAAAGGTTTTTTACAATATAAATCAATTGCTTTAAAAAAGCAATTGTAGGGGGTCTTTCCCCCTTTAAAATTAATTGAATTGGGGGTGGGGGGTGTTTGTTTGTTTGTTTGTTTGTTTGTTTGTTTGTTTATTTGTTTCTGTATGGGGTCTATATTATTGTTACCGGAGAAGTTTCATGTTTAGTTTGGAAAGTTTTTCTTTTATTTTAGGTACAGCGCGCGCGCCACATCACGTGACACGGGTTTATAATAACGAAAAGATAGTCTTTTTATTCCTTTTTAGGTGGGGACTTTGAACAGACAACATGTATAGAGACGGAATGCACACAATGTAATTTCTTTTGTCATTGTAGGAAATTGACATTTTGATGGCAGTTCACAAACAGTGCATGATTTGGATTTATTTGATCCGGTGTAACTTTAAAACACATTTATTGATTATTTTCTGATAATGTACATTTTTCAGCACCTGTTTGTAACACAGATTAGTATTTCAATCTCGGAGCGGACATTTTATTGTAGGCTTTTACTGAAATTTACGGACCTAGCAAGCAATTTTTACGGCATTGCAATTTTTTTTCTCTAGGAAAAGCTTTGAGAGATATCTGCACCAAATTTTTTTACAAACTTTTAGTACATGTATGCCCTGCTGACTGCAAATTTTGAGGTCGATTGTATTTGTAGTTTCAGAGAAAATGTGGATTTTTTTTTCAGAAGTGACGCAAGAACAATATTAAATTTCAATTTTTCATGAAACATGATTGATTGATCATGAAACATGATTGATTGATCATGATCATGATTGATTGATCATGATCATGATCCTGATTGATTGATTAATTTATTGATTAGTTGGTTGGTTGGTAAAACACGTTGGATAGGGCCAATTCAAACAGCGAAAAAGAAACAAAAAAGATCTTGGACCCTATATTAAACACACGAGACGGAAACATGATTGATTGATTGGTTGGTTGGTTGGTTGGTTGGTTGGTTGGTTGGTTAAACACGTTGGATAGGGCCAATTGAAACACCGAAAAAGAAACAAAAAAGATCTTGGACCCTATATTAAACACACGAGACGAGACGGAAACTTGATTGATTGATCATGATTGATTGATTGATTGATTGATTGATTGATTGATTGGTTGGTTGGTTGGTTGGTTGGTTGGTTGGTTGGTTAAACACGTTGGATAGGGCCAATTGAAACAGCGAAAAAGAAACAAAGAAGATCTTGGACCCTATATTAAAGACACGAGACGAGACGGAAACATGATTGATTGATCATGATTGATTGATTGATTGATTGATTGATTGATTGATTGATTGATTGATTGATTGATTGATTGATTGATTGATTGGTTGGTTGGTTGGTTGGTTGGTTAAACACGTTGGAAAGGGTCAATTGAAACAGCGAAAAAGAAACAAAGGAGATCTTGAACCCTATATTAAACACATGAGACGGAAACATGATTGATTGATTGATTAATCATGATCATGATTGGTTGATTGATCATGATCATGATTTGTTGATTGATCATTATTGATTGATCATGATTGGTTGGTTGGTTGGTTGGTTGGTTGGTTGGCAAACACACATAAAATTCTTCAAGTCGTGCCCCAAATCACATATGTACATGACCTTGACCTTTGACCTTGTGACCTTTGTCACGGTCATTGCTTCACAATGTCATTGCAAAAGACCCTATGGGTCAAGGACCTTTTGTTTAAGTGTTTTGCCTAATAATGGCTTTTTATAAACCATCAATGGGGGTTATGTCCCTTACATAATGGTAAAACCAATACAGTCATAATGTAACAAAGTTGCCCCTTGAAGTACTGAACATTTTTCACTGCTTAAATTTTCTGTATCTATAACCATTCAAGAATTATAGGGAAATCAAAGACATATGAAAATCTAAAATATGACCTTGACCTTTGACCTTGACCTAATTTTCTAAGTTAGGACCCAGGGGACTCAAATAAAAACATTCCAGGGTTATACGGTTAACGGTTTATGAGTTAAAAAAACATACCGACAAATTTATTCCGTAAAGGTACATAACTCCTATAAAATTTCATCGAATCGCTTCGATCCAAATTAGCCAAAAATTCCTGAGGATGTAACGAACAATTTGTAAAAAGAATTTTGTCGCTTTCTTATTTTGTTACGAAGGAGATGCACACACATGACAAACAGTGAATAGGGAGATAACTCTTACAAAGAAAATGGTTCGGCTTAGCAGGGTGAAATTTAAAAGCGCATAACCTATACGATACAATATGAAAAAAATCTAAGCGACATATTGCGAAACAAACATTTATCGCAAGAACAAAATTTGGCGGAAGAAAAAAAAAAAATAATAATAATAATAATCAGAACAAATACAATAGGCTTTCCACAGAAAAGTGGAAAGACCTAATAATATGGAAAAAACTGGAGTTGTCGTTCGTTTTACGTTGATAGGATAGATAGCACACAACCTACATTCAGTTGTAAGTGGAGGGTTAAAAAAAAAGGGGGGGGGGGGCAAAAGGGGGTCTCGGGGAGATTTTTTTTTTTTTTTTTATTAACGGAACAGAATGGTTAAAAAGGTTTTTTACAATATAAATCAATTGCTTTAAAAAAGCAATTGTAGGGGGTCTTTCCCCCTTTAAAATTAATTGAATTGGGGGTGGGGGGTGTTTGTTTGTTTGTTTGTTTGTTTGTTTGTTTGTTTATTTGTTTCTGTATGGGGTCTATATTATTGTTACCGGAGAAGTTTCATGTTTAGTTTGGAAAGTTTTTCTTTTATTTTAGGTACAGCGCGCGCGCCACATCACGTGACACGGGTTTATAATAACGAAAAGATAGTCTTTTTATTCCTTTTTAGGTGGGGACTTTGAACAGACAACATGTATAGAGACGGAATGCACACAATGTAATTTCTTTTGTCATTGTAGGAAATTGACATTTTGATGGCAGTTCACAAACAGTGCATGATTTGGATTTATTTGATCCGGTGTAACTTTAAAACACATTTATTGATTATTTTCTGATAATGTACATTTTTCAGCACCTGTTTGTAACACAGATTAGTATTTCAATCTCGGAGCGGACATTTTATTGTAGGCTTTTACTGAAATTTACGGACCTAGCAAGCAATTTTTACGGCATTGCAATTTTTTTTCTCTAGGAAAAGCTTTGAGAGATATCTGCACCAAATTTTTTTACAAACTTTTAGTACATGTATGCCCTGCTGACTGCAAATTTTGAGGTCGATTGTATTTGTAGTTTCAGAGAAAATGTGGATTTTTTTTTCAGAAGTGACGCAAGAACAATATTAAATTTCAATTTTTCATGAAACATGATTGATTGATCATGAAACATGATTGATTGATCATGATCATGATTGATTGATCATGATCATGATCATGATTGATTGATTAATTTATTGATTAGTTGGTTGGTTGGTAAAACACGTTGGATAGGGCCAATTCAAACAGCGAAAAAGAAACAAAAAAGATCTTGGACCCTATATTAAACACACGAGACGGAAACATGATTGATTGATTGGTTGGTTGGTTGGTTGGTTGGTTGGTTGGTTGGTTAAACACGTTGGATAGGGCCAATTGAAACAC
Organism: Mytilus edulis; assembly: GCF_963676685.1. Classification (NCBI taxonomy): domain Eukaryota; kingdom Metazoa; phylum Mollusca; class Bivalvia; order Mytilida; family Mytilidae; genus Mytilus; species Mytilus edulis. The sequence goes on along the minus strand of NW_027267507.1, from coordinate 4,747 downwards.
CGAAAAAGAAACAAAAAAGATCTTGGACCCTATATTAAACACACGAGACGAGACGGAAACTTGATTGATTGATCATGATTGATTGATTGATTGATTGATTGATTGATTGATTGGTTGGTTGGTTGGTTGGTTGGTTGGTTGGTTGGTTAAACACGTTGGATAGGGCCAATTGAAACAGCGAAAAAGAAACAAAGAAGATCTTGGACCCTATATTAAAGACACGAGACGAGACGGAAACATGATTGATTGATCATGATTGATTGATTGATTGATTGATTGATTGATTGATTGATTGATTGATTGATTGATTGATTGATTGATTGATTGATTGGTTGGTTGGTTGGTTGGTTGGTTAAACACGTTGGAAAGGGTCAATTGAAACAGCGAAAAAGAAACAAAGGAGATCTTGAACCCTATATTAAACACATGAGACGGAAACATGATTGATTGATTGATTAATCATGATCATGATTGGTTGATTGATCATGATCATGATTTGTTGATTGATCATTATTGATTGATCATGATTGGTTGGTTGGTTGGTTGGTTGGTTGGTTGGCAAACACACATAAAATTCTTCAAGTCGTGCCCCAAATCACATATGTACATGACCTTGACCTTTGACCTTGTGACCTTTGTCACGGTCATTGCTTCACAATGTCATTGCAAAAGACCCTATGGGTCAAGGACCTTTTGTTTAAGTGTTTTGCCTAATAATGGCTTTTTATAAACCATCAATGGGGGTTATGTCCCTTACATAATGGTAAAACCAATACAGTCATAATGTAACAAAGTTGCCCCTTGAAGTACTGAACATTTTTCACTGCTTAAATTTTCTGTATCTATAACCATTCAAGAATTATAGGGAAATCAAAGACATATGAAAATCTAAAATATGACCTTGACCTTTGACCTTGACCTAATTTTCTAAGTTAGGACCCAGGGGACTCAAATAAAAACATTCCAGGGTTATACGGTTAACGGTTTATGAGTTAAAAAAACATACCGACAAATTTATTCCGTAAAGGTACATAACTCCTATAAAATTTCATCGAATCGCTTCGATCCAAATTAGCCAAAAATTCCTGAGGATGTAACGAACAATTTGTAAAAAGAATTTTGTCGCTTTCTTATTTTGTTACGAAGGAGATGCACACACATGACAAACAGTGAATAGGGAGATAACTCTTACAAAGAAAATGGTTCGGCTTAGCAGGGTGAAATTTAAAAGCGCATAACCTATACGATACAATATGAAAAAAATCTAAGCGACATATTGCGAAACAAACATTTATCGCAAGAACAAAATTTGGCGGAAGAAAAAAAAAAAATAATAATAATAATAATCAGAACAAATACAATAGGCTTTCCACAGAAAAGTGGAAAGACCTAATAATATGGAAAAAACTGGAGTTGTCGTTCGTTTTACGTTGATAGGATAGATAGCACACAACCTACATTCAGTTGTAAGTGGAGGGTTAAAAAAAAAGGGGGGGGGGGCAAAAGGGGGTCTCGGGGAGATTTTTTTTTTTTTTTTTATTAACGGAACAGAATGGTTAAAAAGGTTTTTTACAATATAAATCAATTGCTTTAAAAAAGCAATTGTAGGGGGTCTTTCCCCCTTTAAAATTAATTGAATTGGGGGTGGGGGGTGTTTGTTTGTTTGTTTGTTTGTTTGTTTGTTTGTTTATTTGTTTCTGTATGGGGTCTATATTATTGTTACCGGAGAAGTTTCATGTTTAGTTTGGAAAGTTTTTCTTTTATTTTAGGTACAGCGCGCGCGCCACATCACGTGACACGGGTTTATAATAACGAAAAGATAGTCTTTTTATTCCTTTTTAGGTGGGGACTTTGAACAGACAACATGTATAGAGACGGAATGCACACAATGTAATTTCTTTTGTCATTGTAGGAAATTGACATTTTGATGGCAGTTCACAAACAGTGCATGATTTGGATTTATTTGATCCGGTGTAACTTTAAAACACATTTATTGATTATTTTCTGATAATGTACATTTTTCAGCACCTGTTTGTAACACAGATTAGTATTTCAATCTCGGAGCGGACATTTTATTGTAGGCTTTTACTGAAATTTACGGACCTAGCAAGCAATTTTTACGGCATTGCAATTTTTTTTCTCTAGGAAAAGCTTTGAGAGATATCTGCACCAAATTTTTTTACAAACTTTTAGTACATGTATGCCCTGCTGACTGCAAATTTTGAGGTCGATTGTATTTGTAGTTTCAGAGAAAATGTGGATTTTTTTTTCAGAAGTGACGCAAGAACAATATTAAATTTCAATTTTTCATGAAACATGATTGATTGATCATGAAACATGATTGATTGATCATGATCATGATTGATTGATCATGATCATGATCATGATTGATTGATTAATTTATTGATTAGTTGGTTGGTTGGTAAAACACGTTGGATAGGGCCAATTCAAACAGCGAAAAAGAAACAAAAAAGATCTTGGACCCTATATTAAACACACGAGACGGAAACATGATTGATTGATTGGTTGGTTGGTTGGTTGGTTGGTTGGTTGGTTGGTTAAACACGTTGGATAGGGCCAATTGAAACACCGAAAAAGAAACAAAAAAAGATCTTGGACCCTATATTAAACACACGAGACGAGACGGAAACTTGATTGATTGATCATGATTGATTGATTGATTGATTGATTGATTGATTGATTGGTTGGTTGGTTGGTTGGTTGGTTGGTTGGTTGGTTAAACACGTTGGATAGGGCCAATTGAAACAGCGAAAAAGAAACAAAGAAGATCTTGGACCCTATATTAAAGACACGAGACGAGACGGAAACATGATTGATTGATCATGATTGATTGATTGATTGATTGATTGATTGATTGATTGATTGATTGATTGATTGATTGGTTGGTTGGTTGGTTGGTTGGTTAAACACGTTGGAAAGGGTCAATTGAAACAGCGAAAAAGAAACAAAGGAGATCTTGAACCCTATATTAAACACATGAGACGGAAACATGATTGATTGATTGATTAATCATGATCATGATTGGTTGATTGATCATGATCATGATTTGTTGATTGATCATTATTGATTGATCATGATTGGTTGGTTGGTTGGTTGGTTGGTTGGTTGGCAAACACACATAAAATTCTTCAAGTCGTGCCCCAAATCACATATGTACATGACCTTGACCTTTGACCTTGTGACCTTTGTCACGGTCATTGCTTCACAATGTCATTGCAAAAGACCCTATGGGTCAAGGACCTTTTGTTTAAGTGTTTTGCCTAATAATGGCTTTTTATAAACCATCAATGGGGGTTATGTCCCTTACATAATGGTAAAACCAATACAGTCATAATGTAACAAAGTTGCCCCTTGAAGTACTGAACATTTTTCACTGCTTAAATTTTCTGTATCTATAACCATTCAAGAATTATAGGGAAATCAAAGACATATGAAAATCTAAAATATGACCTTGACCTTTGACCTTGACCTAATTTTCTAAGTTAGGACCCAGGGGACTCAAATAAAAACATTCCAGGGTTATACGGTTAACGGTTTATGAGTTAAAAAAACATACCGACAAATTTATTCCGTAAAGGTACATAACTCCTATAAAATTTCATCGAATCGCTTCGATCCAAATTAGCCAAAAATTCCTGAGGATGTAACGAACAATTTGTAAAAAGAATTTTGTCGCTTTCTTATTTTGTTACGAAGGAGATGCACACACATGACAAACAGTGAATAGGGAGATAACTCTTACAAAGAAAATGGTTCGGCTTAGCAGGGTGAAATTTAAAAGCGCATAACCTATACGATACAATATGAAAAATCTAAGCGACATATTGCGAAACAAACATTTATCGCAAGAACAAAATTTGGCGGAAGAAAAAAAAAAAATAATAATAATAATAATCAGAACAAATACAATAGGCTTTCCACAGAAAAGTGGAAAGACCTAATAATATGGAAAAAACTGGAGTTGTCGTTCGTTTTACGTTGATAGGATAGATAGCACACAACCTACATTCAGTTGTAAGTGGAGGGTTAAAAAAAAAGGGGGGGGGGCAAAAGGGGGGTCTCGGGGAGATTTTTTTTTTTTTTTTTATTAACGGAACAGAATGGTTAAAAAGGTTTTTTACAATATAAATCAATTGCTTTAAAAAAGCAATTGTAGGGGGTCTTTCCCCCTTTAAAATTAATTGAATTGGGGGTGGGGGGTGTTTGTTTGTTTGTTTGTTTGTTTGTTTGTTTGTTTATTTGTTTCTGTATGGGGTCTATATTATTGTTACCGGAGAAGTTTCATGTTTAGTTTGGAAAGTTTTTCTTTTATTTTAGGTACAGCGCGCGCGCCACATCACGTGACACGGGTTTATAATAACGAAAAGATAGTCTTTTTATTCCTTTTTAGGTGGGGACTTTGAACAGACAACATGTATAGAGACGGAATGCACACAATGTAATTTCTTTTGTCATTGTAGGAAATTGACATTTTGATGGCAGTTCACAAACAGTGCATGATTTGGATTTATTTGATCCGGTGTAACTTTAAAACACATTTATTGATTATTTTCTGATAATGTACATTTTTCAGCACCTGTTTGTAACACAGATTAGTATTTCAATCTCGGAGCGGACATTTTATTGTAGGCTTTTACTGAAATTTACGGACCTAGCAAGCAATTTTTACGGCATTGCAATTTTTTTTCTCTAGGAAAAGCTTTGAGAGATATCTGCACCAAATTTT
>NW_027267505.1:0-26161 GCF_963676685.1 Mytilus edulis | reverse complement strand
GTAGTAGACCTATAAAAAAAGAAGAATTCATATATTCATAGTTAAAAAGTAAATAAATAAGAAAATGTCCATATCATATGAAATAAATCATTATAACAGGTAATATACAGTATAATCAGCTTTTTCTTGTACTATTCTGAGGCTTATTTTACTTTTTTCTCTCTTTTTAATTGCTATTTCTATATAATTTATGATATAAAATCATTGCTTGGTGAACATAATCATTTTAAAACTAATCAATTGAATGTCATTGTTTGTATTGGGATACAGAGTTATCTGTCTTGATATTTGATAATTCTTAAAATCCATGTAAAAAGTATTTGCTTGCAAACAGACCTATACATTGACTGTGAATAAAAGAAATATATTACCACACACCTGTAGAACTCTTAAAAAGGCACATTTTGTGATATGTTAAAATCATGTTTAGGCCTTAAGGTGGCAGAAACCAGTTATTTTACAATAAATCTTTAGAATTTCATGGATTTATGATTTTATTTTCTTGAAAATTCATTCAAGCTTATATACAAATAAAATGTATGGTTTCAAGGAACTAAGATGTGTGCGTGCTTATGTTAATATATAGAAAACCTTTAAATTTGGGTGTCTGTCCAGCATGGAAATTTAAAAATTTATAAATGCATGGCAAATAAGGCAAAAAATGTGATGCTCTGATACCAATCTAATCCTCACCTGCAAAATCCTGCTAAAAGCCGACAAGAATTTTAGCCAAAATTCAAGAGAGAAAGGATATTCAGTGAATAAGAGCCTTGTCCGAACCTATCCTTACCATCAAAATCTCAAGATATTTTTGTTTACATAAAACTGAATTTTTCCCCCACTTTGATTGGATGCCGTCAAGTGAGGAGACCACAAATTTGACATCTGATTGGACCTATATGTGAAGGAAATCCCCAACCTGTGTATGCAACTACTTACTTGTGTAGTACAATAGCCTAGAATTTACATTCATTTATTTTTTCAGTCCACATGATGCAATTATATACCTCAATATTTAACTATAACAAAATTTCTGCGTGGGACACATGTTCTGGTACACCAAAACTGGTACCTGCCACCTTTAACCACTCATTGAAAACAATATAATTCCATTTTTTTAGTCTGATTGAGTTCTATAGTCCTTTACCATTAAAAATACATGCATTTTATATGGTTACAGCACAAAAGAAAACATTAATAGGCTTTGTAAGACCAAATTTATTAAAGCATTATTTGCGTCTTTTGCCGTCAAACTGCTTTGCATGCCAAAAAATTAGAAAAAAATGATTGTGTTCATATTTAATAAATTTTATTGTGTGAGTTGTCTGGTACAGTGTATGGATTATCCAACAGTTTTTAAAACTACTTAAGTTTATTGTTTCATGCATGATATAAAACCACTTACAACTGATCTCAAGAAGTATTTTCCCATTGTTTGAGGTATTAAATAGTCTCAATTCTTGTCACTATCATTGTTCTGTTGACTGCAGTGCTGAAAAAGGCTTAGTTTTGAATAAACTAATATTTTTGGTACACATGTTTCACTTTGTAGATCCATGATGCACTAAACTAAGTGTACATTTATTCGCAATCAGTCTCATATCTCTTCTCCACATGAGCTAGCTGTGTAGGCCGCATGTTGAAATTTTAGAATTGCCACACTATTGCTGATGAGAGAGACCAGTTTTCTTATTTCTATAGCTTGTCCTACAGTATCAACTATGTAGTAGACCTATAAAAAAAGAAGAATTCATATATTCATAGTTAAAAAGTAAATAAATAAGAAAATGTCCATATCATATGAAATAAATCATTATAACAGGTAATATACAGTATAATCAGCTTTTTCTTGTACTATTCTGAGGCTTATTTTACTTTTTTCTCTCTTTTTAATTGCTATTTCTATATAATTTATGATATAAAATCATTGCTTGGTGAACATAATCATTTTAAAACTAATCAATTGAATGTCATTGTTTGTATTGGGATACAGAGTTATCTGTCTTGATATTTGATAATTCTTAAAATCCATGTAAAAAGTATTTGCTTGCAACAGACCTATACATTGACTGTGAATAAAAGAAATATATTACCACACACCTGTAGAACTCTTAAAAAGGCACATTTTGTGATATGTTAAAATCATGTTTAGGCCTTAAGGTGGCAGAAACCAGTTATTTTACAATAAATCTTTAGAATTTCATGGATTTATGATTTTATTTTCTTGAAAAATTCATTCAAGCTTATATACAAATAAAATGTATGGTTTCAAGGAACTAAGATGTGTGCGTGCTTATGTTAATATATAGAAAACCTTTAAATTTGGGTGTCTGTCCAGCATGGAAATTTAAAAATTTATAAATGCATGGCAAATAAGGCAAAAAATGTGATGCTCTGATACCAATCTAATCCTCACCTGCAAAATCCTGCTAAAAGCCGACAAGAATTTTAGCCAAAATTCAAGAGAGAAAGGATATTCAGTGAATAAGAGCCTTGTCCGAACCTATCCTTACCATCAAAATCTCAAGATATTTTTGTTTACATAAAACTGAATTTTTCCCCCACTTTGATTGGATGCCGTCAAGTGAGGAGACCACAAATTTGACATCTGATTGGACCTATATGTGAAGGAAATCCCCAACCTGTGTATGCAACTACTTACTTGTGTAGTACAATAGCCTAGAATTTACATTCATTTATTTTTTCAGTCCACATGATGCAATTATATACCTCAATATTTAACTATAACAAAATTTCTGCGTGGGACACATGTTCTGGTACACCAAAACTGGTACCTGCCACCTTTAACCACTCATTGAAAACAATATAATTCCATTTTTTTAGTCTGATTGAGTTCTATAGTCCTTTACCCATTAAAAATACATGCATTTTATATGGTTACAGCACAAAAGAAAACATTAATAGGCTTTGTAAGACCAAATTTATTAAAGCATTATTTGCGTCTTTTGCCGTCAAACTGCTTTGCATGCCAAAAAATTAGAAAAAAATGATTGTGTTCATATTTAATAAATTTTATTGTGTGAGTTGTCTGGTACAGTGTATGGATTATCCAACAGTTTTTTAAAACTACTTAAGTTTATTGTTTCATGCATGATATAAAACCACTTACAACTGATCTCAAGAAGTATTTTCCCATTGTTTGAGGTATTAAATAGTCTCAATTCTTGTCACTATCATTGTTCTGTTGACTGCAGTGCTGAAAAAGGCTTAGTTTTGAATAAACTAATATTTTTGGTACACATGTTTCACTTTGTAGATCCATGATGCACTAAACTAAGTGTACATTTATTCGCAATCAGTCTCATATCTCTTCTCCACATGAGCTAGCTGTGTAGGCGCATGTTGAAATTTTAGAATTGCCACACTATTGCTGATGAGAGAGACCAGTTTTCTTATTTCTATAGCTTGTCCTACAGTATCAACTATGTAGTAGACCTATAAAAAAAGAAGAATTCATATATTCATAGTTAAAAAGTAAATAAATAAGAAAATGTCCATATCATATGAAATAAATCATTATAACAGGTAATATACAGTATAATCAGCTTTTTCTTGTACTATTCTGAGGCTTATTTTACTTTTTTCTCTCTTTTTAATTGCTATTTCTATATAATTTATGATATAAAATCATTGCTTGGTGAACATAATCATTTTAAAACTAATCAATTGAATGTCATTGTTTGTATTGGGATACAGAGTTATCTGTCTTGATATTTGATAATTCTTAAAATCCATGTAAAAAGTATTTGCTTGCAAACAGACCTATACATTGACTGTGAATAAAAGAAATATATTACCACACACCTGTAGAACTCTTAAAAAGGCACATTTTGTGATATGTTAAAATCATGTTTAGGCCTTAAGGTGGCAGAAACCAGTTATTTTACAATAAATCTTTAGAATTTCATGGATTTATGATTTTATTTTCTTGAAAATTCATTCAAGCTTATATACAAATAAAATGTATGGTTTCAAGGAACTAAGATGTGTGCGTGCTTATGTTAATATATAGAAAACCTTTAAATTTGGGGTGTCTGTCCAGCATGGAAATTTAAAAATTTATAAATGCATGGCAAATAAGGCAAAAAATGTGATGCTCTGATACCAATCTAATCCTCACCTGCAAAATCCTGCTAAAAGCCGACAAGAATTTTAGCCAAAATTCAAGAGAGAAAGGATATTCAGTGAATAAGAGCCTTGTCCGAACCTATCCTTACCATCAAAATCTCAAGATATTTTTGTTTACATAAAACTGAATTTTTCCCCCACTTTGATTGGATGCCGTCAAGTGAGGAGACCACAAATTTGACATCTGATTGGACCTATATGTGAAGGAAATCCCCAACCTGTGTATGCAACTACTTACTTGTGTAGTACAATAGCCTAGAATTTACATTCATTTATTTTTTCAGTCCACATGATGCAATTATATACCTCAATATTTAACTATAACAAAATTTCTGCGTGGGACACATGTTCTGGTACACCAAAACTGGTACCTGCCACCTTTAACCACTCATTGAAAACAATATAATTCCATTTTTTTAGTCTGATTGAGTTCTATAGTCCTTTACCATTAAAAATACATGCATTTTATATGGTTACAGCACAAAAGAAAACATTAATAGGCTTTGTAAGACCAAAATTTATTAAAGCATTATTTGCGTCTTTTGCCGTCAAACTGCTTTGCATGCCAAAAAATTAGAAAAAAATGATTGTGTTCATATTTAATAAATTTTATTGTGTGAGTTGTCTGGTACAGTGTATGGATTATCCAACAGTTTTTAAAACTACTTAAGTTTATTGTTTCATGCATGATATAAAACCACTTACAACTGATCTCAAGAAGTATTTTCCCATTGTTTGAGGTATTAAATAGTCTCAATTCTTGTCACTATCATTGTTCTGTTGACTGCAGTGCTGAAAAAGGCTTAGTTTTGAATAAACTAATATTTTTGGTACACATGTTTCACTTTGTAGATCCATGATGCACTAAACTAAGTGTACATTTATTCGCAATCAGTCTCATATCTCTTCTCCACATGAGCTAGCTGTGTAGGCCGCATGTTGAAATTTTAGAATTGCCACACTATTGCTGATGAGAGAGACCAGTTTTCTTATTTCTATAGCTTGTCCTACAGTATCAACTATGTAGTAGACCTATAAAAAAAGAAGAATTCATATATTCATAGTTAAAAAGTAAATAAATAAGAAAATGTCCATATCATATGAAATAAATCATTATAACAGGTAATATACAGTATAATCAGCTTTTTCTTGTACTATTCTGAGGCTTATTTTACTTTTTTCTCTCTTTTTAATTGCTATTTCTATATAATTTATGATATAAAATCATTGCTTGGTGAACATAATCATTTTAAAACTAATCAATTGAATGTCATTGTTTGTATTGGGATACAGAGTTATCTGTCTTGATATTTGATAATTCTTAAAATCCATGTAAAAAGTATTTGCTTGCAAACAGACCTATACATTGACTGTGAATAAAAGAAATATATTACCACACACCTGTAGAACTCTTAAAAAGGCACATTTTGTGATATGTTAAAATCATGTTTAGGCCTTAAACCACTCATTGAAAACAATATAATTCCATTTTTTTAGTCTGATTGAGTTCTATAGTCCTTTACCATTAAAAATACATGCATTTTATATGGTTACAGCACAAAAGAAAACATTAATAGGCTTTGTAAGACCAAATTTATTAAAGCATTATTTGCGTCTTTTGCCGTCAAACTGCTTTGCATGCCAAAAAATTAGAAAAAAATGATTGTGTTCATATTTAATAAATTTTATTGTGTGAGTTGTCTGGTACAGTGTATGGATTATCCAACAGTTTTTAAAACTACTTAAGTTTATTGTTTCATGCATGATATAAAACCACTTACAACTGATCTCAAGAAGTATTTTCCCATTGTTTGAGGTATTAAATAGTCTCAATTCTTGTCACTATCATTGTTCTGTTGACTGCAGTGCTGAAAAAGGCTTAGTTTTGAATAAACTAATATTTTTGGTACACATGTTTCACTTTGTAGATCCATGATGCACTAAACTAAGTGTACATTTATTCGCAATCAGTCTCATATCTCTTCTCCACATGAGCTAGCTGTGTAGGCCGCATGTTGAAATTTTAGAATTGCCACACTATTGCTGATGAGAGAGACCAGTTTTCTTATTTCTATAGCTTGTCCTACAGTATCAACTATGTAGTAGACCTATAAAAAAAGAAGAATTCATATATTCATAGTTAAAAAGTAAATAAATAAGAAAATGTCCATATCATATGAAATAAATCATTATAACAGGTAATATACAGTATAATCAGCTTTTTCTTGTACTATTCTGAGGCTTATTTTACTTTTTTCTCTCTTTTTAATTGCTATTTCTATATAATTTATGATATAAAAATCATTGCTTGGTGAACATAATCATTTTAAAACTAATCAATTGAATGTCATTGTTTGTATTGGGATACAGAGTTATCTGTCTTGATATTTGATAATTCTTAAAATCCATGTAAAAAGTATTTGCTTGCAAACAGACCTATACATTGACTGTGAATAAAAGAAATATATTACCACACACCTGTAGAACTCTTAAAAAGGCACATTTTGTGATATGTTAAAATCATGTTTAGGCCTTAAGGTGGCAGAAACCAGTTATTTTACAATAAATCTTTAGAATTTCATGGATTTATGATTTTATTTTCTTGAAAATTCATTCAAGCTTATATACAAATAAAATGTATGGTTTCAAGGAACTAAGATGTGTGCGTGCTTATGTTAATATATAGAAAACCTTTAAATTTGGGTGTCTGTCCAGCATGGAAATTTAAAAATTTATAAATGCATGGCAAATAAGGCAAAAAATGTGATGCTCTGATACCAATCTAATCCTCACCTGCAAAATCCTGCTAAAAGCCGACAAGAATTTTAGCCAAAATTCAAGAGAGAAAGGATATTCAGTGAATAAGAGCCTTGTCCGAACCTATCCTTACCATCAAAATCTCAAGATATTTTTGTTTACATAAAACTGAATTTTTCCCCCACTTTGATTGGATGCCGTCAAGTGAGGAGACCACAAATTTGACATCTGATTGGACCTATATGTGAAGGAAATCCCCAACCTGTGTATGCAACTACTTACTTGTGTAGTACAATAGCCTAGAATTTACATTCATTTATTTTTTCAGTCCACATGATGCAATTTATATACCTCAATATTTAACTATAACAAAATTTCTGCGTGGACACATGTTCTGGTACACCAAAACTGGTACCTGCCACCTTTAACCACTCATTGAAAACAATATAATTCCATTTTTTTAGTCTGATTGAGTTCTATAGTCCTTTACCATTAAAAATACATGCATTTTATATGGTTACAGCACAAAAGAAAACATTAATAGGCTTTGTAAGACCAAATTTATTAAAGCATTATTTGCGTCTTTTGCCGTCAAACTGCTTTGCATGCCAAAAAATTAGAAAAAAATGATTGTGTTCATATTTAATAAATTTTATTGTGTGAGTTGTCTGGTACAGTGTATGGATTATCCAACAGTTTTTAAAACTACTTAAGTTTATTGTTTCATGCATGATATAAAACCACTTACAACTGATCTCAAGAAGTATTTTCCCATTGTTTGAGGTATTAAATAGTCTCAATTCTTGTCACTATCATTGTTCTGTTGACTGCAGTGCTGAAAAAGGCTTAGTTTTGAATAAACTAATATTTTTGGTACACATGTTTCACTTTGTAGATCCATGATGCACTAAACTAAGTGTACATTTATTCGCAATCAGTCTCATATCTCTTCTCCACATGAGCTAGCTGTGTAGGCCGCATGTTGAAATTTTAGAATTGCCACACTATTGCTGATGAGAGAGACCAGTTTTCTTATTTCTATAGCTTGTCCTACAGTATCAACTATGTAGTAGACCTATAAAAAAAGAAGAATTCATATATTCATAGTTAAAAAGTAAATAAATAAGAAAATGTCCATATCATATGAAATAAATCATTATAACAGGTAATATACAGTATAATCAGCTTTTTCTTGTACTATTCTGAGGCTTATTTTACTTTTTTCTCTCTTTTAATTGCTATTTCTATATAATTTATGATATAAAATCATTGCTTGGTGAACATAATCATTTTAAAACTAATCAATTGAATGTCATTGTTTGTATTGGGATACAGAGTTATCTGTCTTGATATTTGATAATTCTTAAAATCCATGTAAAAAGTATTTGCTTGCAAACAGACCTATACATTGACTGTGAATAAAAGAAATATATTACCACACACCTGTAGAACTCTTAAAAAGGCACATTTTGTGATATGTTAAAATCATGTTTAGGCCTTTAACCACTCATTGAAAACAATATAATTCCATTTTTTTAGTCTGATTGAGTTCTATAGTCCTTTACCATTAAAAATACATGCATTTTATATGGTTACAGCACAAAAGAAAACATTAATAGGCTTTGTAAGACCAAATTTATTAAAGCATTATTTGCGTCTTTTGCCGTCAAACTGCTTTGCATGCCAAAAAATTAGAAAAAAATGATTGTGTTCATATTTAATAAATTTTATTGTGTGAGTTGTCTGGTACAGTGTATGGATTATCCAACAGTTTTTAAAACTACTTAAGTTTATTGTTTCATGCATGATATAAAACCACTTACAACTGATCTCAAGAAGTATTTTCCCATTGTTTGAGGTATTAAATAGTCTCAATTCTTGTCACTATCATTGTTCTGTTGACTGCAGTGCTGAAAAAGGCTTAGTTTTGAATAAACTAATATTTTTGGTACACATGTTTCACTTTGTAGATCCATGATGCACTAAACTAAGTGTACATTTATTCGCAATCAGTCTCATATCTCTTCTCCACATGAGCTAGCTGTGTAGGCCGCATGTTGAAATTTTAGAATTGCCACACTATTGCTGATGAGAGAGACCAGTTTTCTTATTTCTATAGCTTGTCCTACAGTATCAACTATGTAGTAGACCTATAAAAAAAGAAGAATTCATATATTCATAGTTAAAAAGTAAATAAATAAGAAAATGTCCATATCATATGAAATAAATCATTATAACAGGTAATATACAGTATAATCAGCTTTTTCTTGTACTATTCTGAGGCTTATTTTACTTTTTTCTCTCTTTTTAATTGCTATTTCTATATAATTTATGATATAAAATCATTGCTTGGTGAACATAATCATTTTAAAACTATCAATTGAATGTCATTGTTTGTATTGGGATACAGAGTTATCTGTCTTGATATTTGATAATTCTTAAAATCCATGTAAAAAGTATTTGCTTGCAAACAGACCTATACATTGACTGTGAATAAAAGAAATATATTACCACACACCTGTAGAACTCTTAAAAAGGCACATTTTGTGATATGTTAAAATCATGTTTAGGCCTTAAGGTGGCAGAAACCAGTTATTTTACAATAAATCTTTAGAATTTCATGGATTTATGATTTTATTTTCTTGAAAATTCATTCAAGCTTATATACAAATAAAATGTATGGTTTCAAGGAACTAAGATGTGTGCGTGCTTATGTAATATATAGAAAACCTTTAAATTTGGGTGGTCTGTCCAGCATGGAAATTTAAAATTTATAAATGCATGGCAAATAAGGCAAAAAATGTGATGCTCTGATACCAATCTAATCCTCACCTGCAAAATCCTGCTAAAAGCCGACAAGAATTTTAGCCAAAATTCAAGAGAGAAAGGATATTCAGTGAATAAGAGCCTTGTCCGAACCTATCCTTACCATCAAAATCTCAAGATATTTTTGTTTACATAAAACTGAATTTTTCCCCCACTTTGATTGGATGCCGTCAAGTGAGGAGACCACAAATTTGACATCTGATTGGACCTATATGTGAAGGAAATCCCCAACCTGTGTATGCAACTACTTACTTGTGTAGTACAATAGCCTAGAATTTACATTCATTTATTTTTTCAGTCCACATGATGCAATTATATACCTCAATATTTAACTATAACAAAATTTCTGCGTGGGACACATGTTCTGGTACACCAAAACTGGTACCTGCCACCTTTAACCACTCATTGAAAACAATATAATTCCATTTTTTTAGTCTGATTGAGTTCTATAGTCCTTTACCATTAAAAATACATGCATTTTATATGGTTACAGCACAAAAGAAAACATTAATAGGCTTTGTAAGACCAAATTTATTAAAGCATTATTTGCGTCTTTTGCCGTCAAACTGCTTTGCATGCCAAAAAATTAGAAAAAAATGATTGTGTTCATATTTAATAAATTTTATTGTGTGAGTTGTCTGGTACAGTGTATGGATTATCCAACAGTTTTTAAAACTACTTAAGTTTATTGTTTCATGCATGATATAAAACCACTTACAACTGATCTCAAGAAGTATTTTCCCATTGTTTGAGGTATTAAATAGTCTCAATTCTTGTCACTATCATTGTTCTGTTGACTGCAGTGCTGAAAAAGGCTTAGTTTTGAATAAACTAATATTTTTGGTACACATGTTTCACTTTGTAGATCCATGATGCACTAAACTAAGTGTACATTTATTCGCAATCAGTCTCATATCTCTTCTCCACATGAGCTAGCTGTGTAGGCCGCATGTTGAAATTTTAGAATTGCCACACTATTGCTGATGAGAGAGACCAGGTTTTCTTATTTCTATAGCTTGTCCTACAGTATCAACTATGTAGTAGACCTATAAAAAAAGAAGAATTCATATATTCATAGTTAAAAAGTAAATAAATAAGAAAATGTCCATATCATATGAAATAAATCATTATAACAGGTAATATACAGTATAATCAGCTTTTTCTTGTACTATTCTGAGGCTTATTTTACTTTTTTCTCTCTTTTTAATTGCTATTTCTATATAATTTATGATATAAAATCATTGCTTGGTGAACATAATCATTTTAAAAACTAATCAATTGAATGTCATTGTTTGTATTGGGATACAGAGTTATCTGTCTTGATATTTGATAATTCTTAAAATCATGTAAAAAGTATTTGCTTGCAAACAGACCTATACATTGACTGTGAATAAAAGAAATATAATACCACACACCTGTAGAACTCTTAAAAAGGCACATTTTGTGATATGTTAAAATCATGTTTAGGCCTTAAGGTGGCAGAAACCAGTTATTTTACAATAAATCTTTAGAATTTCATGGATTTATGATTTTATTTTCTTGAAAATTCATTCAAGCTTATATACAAATAAAATGTATGGTTTCAAGGAACTAAGATGTGTGCGTGCTTATGTTAATATATAGAAAACCTTTAAATTTGGGTGTCTGTCCAGCATGGAAATTTAAAAATTTATAAATGCATGGCAAATAAGGCAAAAAATGTGATGCTCTGATACCAATCTAATCCTCACCTGCAAAATCCTGCTAAAAGCCGACAAGAATTTTAGCCAAAATTCAAGAGAGAAAGGATATTCAGTGAATAAGAGCCTTGTCCGAACCTATCCTTACCATCAAAATCTCAAGATATTTTTGTTTACATAAAACTGAATTTTTCCCCCACTTTGATTGGATGCCGTCAAGTGAGGAGACCACAAATTTGACATCTGATTGGACCTATATGTGAAGGAAATCCCCAACCTGTGTATGCAACTACTTACTTGTGTAGTACAATAGCCTAGAATTTACATTCATTTATTTTTTCAGTCCACATGATGCAATTATATACCTCAATATTTAACTATAACAAAATTTCTGCGTGGGACACATGTTCTGGTACACCAAAACTGGTACCTGCCACCTTTAACCACTCATTGAAAACAATATAATTCCATTTTTTTTAGTCTGATTGAGTTCTATAGTCCTTTACCATTAAAAATACATGCATTTTATATGGTTACAGCACAAAAGAAAACATTAATAGGCTTTGTAAGACCAAATTTATTAAAGCATTATTTGCGTCTTTTGCCGTCAAACTGCTTTGCATGCCAAAAAATTAGAAAAAAATGATTGTGTTCATATTTAATAAATTTTATTGTGTGAGTTGTCTGGTACAGTGTATGGATTATCCAACAGTTTTTAAAACTACTTAAGTTTATTGTTTCATGCATGATATAAAACCACTTACAACTGATCTCAAGAAGTATTTTCCCATTGTTTGAGGTATTAAATAGTCTCAATTCTTGTCACTATCATTGTTCTGTTGACTGCAGTGCTGAAAAAGGCTTAGTTTTGAATAAACTAATATTTTTGGTACACATGTTTCACTTTGTAGATCCATGATGCACTAAACTAAGTGTACATTTATTCGCAATCAGTCTCATATCTCTTCTCCACATGAGCTAGCTGTGTAGGCCGCATGTTGAAATTTTAGAATTGCCACACTATTGCTGATGAGAGAGACCAGTTTTCTTATTTCTATAGCTTGTCCTACAGTATCAACTATGTAGTAGACCTATAAAAAAAGAAGAATTCATATATTCATAGTTAAAAAGTAAATAAATAAGAAAATGTCCATATCATATGAAATAAATCATTATAACAGGTAATATACAGTATAATCAGCTTTTTCTTGTACTATTCTGAGGCTTATTTTACTTTTTTCTCTCTTTTTAATTGCTATTTCTATATAATTTATGATATAAAATCATTGCTTGGTGAACATAATCATTTTAAAACTAATCAATTGAATGTCATTGTTTGTATTGGATACAGAGTTATCTGTCTTGATATTTGATAATTCTTAAAATCCATGTAAAAAGTATTTGCTTGCAAACAGACCTATACATTGACTGTGAATAAAAGAAATATATTACCACACACCTGTAGAACTCTTAAAAAGGCACATTTTGTGATATGTTAAAATCATGTTTAGGCCTTAAACCACTCATTGAAAACAATATAATTCCATTTTTTTAGTCTGATTGAGTTCTATAGTCCTTTTACCATTAAAAATACATGCATTTTATATGGTTACAGCACAAAAGAAAACATTAATAGGCTTTGTAAGACCAAATTTATTAAAGCATTATTTGCGTCTTTTGCCGTCAAACTGCTTTGCATGCCAAAAAATTAGAAAAAAATGATTGTGTTCATATTTAATAAATTTTATTGTGTGAGTTGTCTGGTACAGTGTATGGATTATCCAACAGTTTTTAAAACTACTTAAGTTTATTGTTTCATGCATGATATAAAACCACTTACAACTGATCTCAAGAAGTATTTTCCCATTGTTTGAGGTATTAAATAGTCTCAATTCTTGTCACTATCATTGTTCTGTTGACTGCAGTGCTGAAAAAGGCTTAGTTTTGAATAAACTAATATTTTTGGTACACATGTTTCACTTTGTAGATCCATGATGCACTAAACTAAGTGTACATTTATTCGCAATCAGTCTCATATCTCTTCTCCACATGAGCTAGCTGTGTAGGCCGCATGTTGAAATTTTAGAATTGCCACACTATTGCTGATGAGAGAGACCAGTTTTCTTATTTCTATAGCTTGTCCTACAGTATCAACTATGTAGTTAGACCTATAAAAAAGAAGAATTCATATATTCATAGTTAAAAAGTAAATAAATAAGAAAATGTCCATATCATATGAAATAAATCATTATAACAGGTAATATACAGTATAATCAGCTTTTTCTTGTACTATTCTGAGGCTTATTTTACTTTTTTCTCTCTTTTTAATTGCTATTTCTATATAATTTATGATATAAAATCATTGCTTGGTGAACATAATCATTTTAAAACTAATCAATTGAATGTCATTGTTTGTATTGGGATACAGAGTTATCTGTCTTGATATTTGATAATTCTTAAAATCCATGTAAAAAGTATTTGCTTGCAAACAGACCTATACATTGACTGTGAATAAAAGAAATATATTACCACACACCTGTAGAACTCTTAAAAAGGCACATTTTGTGATATGTTAAAATCATGTTTAGGCCTTAAGGTGGCAGAAACCAGTTATTTTACAATAAATCTTTAGAATTTCATGGATTTATGATTTTATTTTCTTGAAAATTCATTCAAGCTTATATACAAATAAAATGTATGGTTTCAAGGAACTAAGATGTGTGCGTGCTTATGTTAATATATAGAAAACCTTTAAATTTGGGTGTCTGTCCAGCATGGAAATTTAAAAATTTATAAATGCATGGCAAATAAGGCAAAAAATGTGATGCTCTGATACCAATCTAATCCTCACCTGCAAAATCCTGCTAAAAGCCGACAAGAATTTTAGCCAAAATTCAAGAGAGAAAGGATATTCAGTGAATAAGAGCCTTGTCCGAACCTATCCTTACCATCAAAATCTCAAGATATTTTTGTTTACATAAAACTGAATTTTTCCCCCACTTTGATTGGATGCCGTCAAGTGAGGAGACCACAAATTTGACATCTGATTGGACCTATATGTGAAGGAAATCCCCAACCTGTGTATGCAACTACTTACTTGTGTAGTACAATAGCCTAGAATTTACATTCATTTATTTTTTCAGTCCACATGATGCAATTATATACCTCAATATTTAACTATAACAAAATTTCTGCGTGGGACACATGTTCTGGTACACCAAAACTGGTACCTGCCACCTTTAACCACTCATTGAAAACAATATAATTCCATTTTTTTAGTCTGATTGAGTTCTATAGTCCTTTACCATTAAAAATACATGCATTTTATATGGTTACAGCACAAAAGAAAACATTAATAGGCTTTGTAAGACCAAATTTATTAAAGCATTATTTGCGTCTTTTGCCGTCAAACTGCTTTGCATGCCAAAAAATTAGAAAAAAATGATTGTGTTCATATTTAATAAATTTTATTGTGTGAGTTGTCTGGTACAGTGTATGGATTATCCAACAGTTTTTAAAACTACTTAAGTTTATTGTTTCATGCATGATATAAAACCACTTACAACTGATCTCAAGAAGTATTTTCCCATTGTTTGAGGTATTAAATAGTCTCAATTCTTGTCACTATCATTGTTCTGTTGACTGCAGTGCTGAAAAAGGCTTAGTTTTGAATAAACTAATATTTTTGGTACACATGTTCACTTTGTAGATCCATGATGCACTAAACTAAGTGTACATTTATTCGCAATCAGTCTCATATCTCTTCTCCACATGAGCTAGCTGTGTAGGCCGCATGTTGAAATTTTAGAATTGCCACACTATTGCTGATGAGAGAGACCAGTTTTCTTATTTCTATAGCTTGTCCTACAGTATCAACTATGTAGTAGACCTATAAAAAAAGAAGAATTCATATATTCATAGTTAAAAAGTAAATAAATAAGAAAATGTCCATATCATATGAAATAAATCATTATAACAGGTAATATACAGTATAATCAGCTTTTTCTTGTACTATTCTGAGGCTTATTTTACTTTTTTCTCTCTTTTTAATTGCTATTTCTATATAATTTATGATATAAAATCATTGCTTGGTGAACATAATCATTTTAAAACTAATCAATTGAATGTCATTGTTTGTATTGGGATACAGAGTTATCTGTCTTGATATTTGATAATTCTTAAAATCCATGTAAAAAGTATTTGCTTGCAAACAGACCTATACATTGACTGTGAATAAAAGAAATATATTACCACACACCTGTAGAACTCTTAAAAGGCACATTTTGTGATATGTTAAAATCATGTTTAGGCCTTAAGGTGGCAGAAACCAGTTATTTTACAATAAAATCTTTAGAATTTCATGGATTTATGATTTTATTTTCTTGAAAATTCATTCAAGCTTATATACAAATAAAATGTATGGTTTCAAGGAACTAAGATGTGTGCGTGCTTATGTTAATATATAGAAAACCTTTAAATTTGGGTGTCTGTCCAGCATGGAAATTTAAAAATTTATAAATGCATGGCAAATAAGGCAAAAAATGTGATGCTCTGATACCAATCTAATCCTCACCTGCAAAATCCTGCTAAAAGCCGACAAGAATTTTAGCCAAAATTCAAGAGAGAAAGGATATTCAGTGAATAAGAGCCTTGTCCGAACCTATCCTTACCATCAAAATCTCAAGATATTTTTGTTTACATAAAACTGAATTTTTCCCCCACTTTGATTGGATGCCGTCAAGTGAGGAGACCACAAATTTGACATCTGATTGGACCTATATGTGAAGGAAATCCCCAACCTGTGTATGCAACTACTTACTTGTGTAGTACAATAGCCTAGAATTTACATTCATTTATTTTTTCAGTCCACATGATGCAATTATATACCTCAATATTTAACTATAACAAAATTTCTGCGTGGGACACATGTTCTGGTACACCAAAACTGGTACCTGCCACCTTTAACCACTCATTGAAAACAATATAATTCCATTTTTTTAGTCTGATTGAGTTCTATAGTCCTTTACCATTAAAAATACATGCATTTTATATGGTTACAGCACAAAAGAAAACATTAATAGGCTTTGTAAGACCAAATTTATTAAAGCATTATTTGCGTCTTTTGCCGTCAAACTGCTTTGCATGCCAAAAAATTAGAAAAAAATGATTGTGTTCATATTTAATAAATTTTATTGTGTGAGTTGTCTGGTACAGTGTATGGATTATCCAACAGTTTTTAAAACTACTTAAGTTTATTGTTTCATGCATGATATAAAACCACTTACAACTGATCTCAAGAAGTATTTTCCCATTGTTTGAGGTATTAAATAGTCTCAATTCTTGTCACTATCATTGTTCTGTTGACTGCAGTGCTGAAAAAGGCTTAGTTTTGAATAAACTAATATTTTTGGTACACATGTTTCACTTTGTAGATCCATGATGCACTAAACTAAGTGTACATTTATTCGCAATCAGTCTCATATCTCTTCTCCACATGAGCTAGCTGTGTAGGCCGCATGTTGAAATTTTAGAATTGCCACACTATTGCTGATGAGAGAGACCAGTTTTCTTATTTCTATAGCTTGTCCTACAGTATCAACTATGTAGTAGACCTATAAAAAAAGAAGAATTCATATATTCATAGTTAAAAAGTAAATAAATAAGAAAATGTCCATATCATATGAAATAAATCATTATAACAGGTAATATACAGTATAATCAGCTTTTTCTTGTACTATTCTGAGGCTTATTTTACTTTTTTCTCTCTTTTTAATTGCTATTTCTATATAATTTATGATATAAAATCATTGCTTGGTGAACATAATCATTTTAAAACTAATCAATTGAATGTCATTGTTTGTATTGGGATACAGAGTTATCTGTCTTGATATTTGATAATTCTTAAAATCCATGTAAAAAGTATTTGCTTGCAAACAGACCTATACATTGACTGTGAATAAAAGAAATATATTACCACACACCTGTAGAACTCTTAAAAAGGCACATTTTGTGATATGTTAAAATCATGTTTAGGCCTTAAACCACTCATTGAAAACAATATAATTCCATTTTTTTAGTCTGATTGAGTTCTATAGTCCTTTACCATTAAAAATACATGCATTTTATATGGTTA
This sequence comes from Mytilus edulis, assembly GCF_963676685.1. Classification (NCBI taxonomy): domain Eukaryota; kingdom Metazoa; phylum Mollusca; class Bivalvia; order Mytilida; family Mytilidae; genus Mytilus; species Mytilus edulis. The sequence goes on along the minus strand of NW_027267505.1, from coordinate 8,617 downwards.
CAGCACAAAAGAAAACATTAATAGGCTTTGTAAGACCAAATTTATTAAAGCATTATTTGCGTCTTTTGCCGTCAAACTGCTTTGCATGCCAAAAAATTAGAAAAAAATGATTGTGTTCATATTTAATAAATTTTATTGTGTGAGTTGTCTGGTACAGTGTATGGATTATCCAACAGTTTTTAAAACTACTTAAGTTTATTGTTTCATGCATGATATAAAACCACTTACAACTGATCTCAAGAAGTATTTTCCCATTGTTTGAGGTATTAAATAGTCTCAATTCTTGTCACTATCATTGTTCTGTTGACTGCAGTGCTGAAAAAGGCTTAGTTTTGAATAAACTAATATTTTTGGTACACATGTTTCACTTTGTAGATCCATGATGCACTAAACTAAGTGTACATTTATTCGCAATCAGTCTCATATCTCTTCTCCACATGAGCTAGCTGTGTAGGCCGCATGTTGAAATTTTAGAATTGCCACACTATTGCTGATGAGAGAGACCAGTTTTCTTATTTCTATAGCTTGTCCTACAGTATCAACTATGTAGTAGACCTATAAAAAAAGAAGAATTCATATATTCATAGTTAAAAAGTAAATAAATAAGAAAATGTCCATATCATATGAAATAAATCATTATAACAGGTAATATACAGTATAATCAGCTTTTTCTTGTACTATTCTGAGGCTTATTTTACTTTTTTCTCTCTTTTTAATTGCTATTTCTATATAATTTATGATATAAAATCATTGCTTGGTGAACATAATCATTTTAAAACTAATCAATTGAATGTCATTGTTTGTATTGGGATACAGAGTTATCTGTCTTGATATTTGATAATTCTTAAAATCCATGTAAAAAGTATTTGCTTGCAAACAGACCTATACATTGACTGTGAATAAAAGAAATATATTACCACACACCTGTAGAACTCTTAAAAAGGCACATTTTGTGATATGTTAAAATCATGTTTAGGCCTTAAGGTGGCAGAAACCAGTTATTTACAATAAATCTTTAGAATTTCATGGATTTATGATTTTATTTTCTTGAAAATTCATTCAAGCTTATATACAAATAAAATGTATGGTTTCAAGGAACTAAGATGTGTGCGTGCTTATGTTAATATATAGAAAACCTTTAAATTTGGGTGTCTGTCCAGCATGGAAATTTAAAAATTTATAAATGCATGGCAAATAAGGCAAAAAATGTGATGCTCTGATACCAATCTAATCCTCACCTGCAAAATCCTGCTAAAAGCCGACAAGAATTTTAGCCAAAATTCAAGAGAGAAAGGATATTCAGTGAATAAGAGCCTTGTCCGAACCTATCCTTACCATCAAAATCTCAAGATATTTTTGTTTACATAAAACTGAATTTTTCCCCCACTTTGATTGGATGCCGTCAAGTGAGGAGACCACAAATTTGACATCTGATTGGACCTATATGTGAAGGAAATCCCCAACCTGTGTATGCAACTACTTACTTGTGTAGTACAATAGCCTAGAATTTACATTCATTTATTTTTTCAGTCCACATGATGCAATTATATACCTCAATATTTAACTATAACAAAATTTCTGCGTGGGACACATGTTCTGGTACACCAAAACTGGTACCTGCCACCTTTAACCACTCATTGAAAACAATATAATTCCATTTTTTTAGTCTGATTGAGTTCTATAGTCCTTTACCATTAAAAAATACATGCATTTTATATGGTTACAGCACAAAAGAAAACATTAATAGGCTTTGTAAGACCAAATTTATTAAAGCATTATTTGCGTCTTTTGCCGTCAAACTGCTTTGCATGCCAAAAAATTAGAAAAAAATGATTGTGTTCATATTTAATAAATTTTATTGTGTGAGTTGTCTGGTACAGTGTATGGATTATCCAACAGTTTTTAAAACTACTTAAGTTTATTGTTTCATGCATGATATAAAACCACTTACAACTGATCTCAAGAAGTATTTTCCCATTGTTTGAGGTATTAAATAGTCTCAATTCTTGTCACTATCATTGTTCTGTTGACTGCAGTGCTGAAAAAGGCTTAGTTTTGAATAAACTAATATTTTTGGTACACATGTTTCACTTTGTAGATCCATGATGCACTAAACTAAGTGTACATTTATTCGCAATCAGTCTCATATCTCTTCTCCACATGAGCTAGCTGTGTAGGCCGCATGTTGAAATTTTAGAATTGCCACACTATTGCTGATGAGAGAGACCAGTTTTCTTATTTCTATAGCTTGTCCTACAGTATCAACTATGTAGTAGACCTATAAAAAAGAAGAATTCATATATTCATAGTTAAAAAGTAAATAAATAAGAAAATGTCCATATCATATGAAATAAATCATTATAACAGGTAATATACAGTATAATCAGCTTTTTCTTGTACTATTCTGAGGCTTATTTTACTTTTTTCTCTCTTTTTAATTGCTATTTCTATATAATTTATGATATAAAATCATTGCTTGGTGAACATAATCATTTTAAAACTAATCAATTGAATGTCATTGTTTGTATTGGGATACAGAGTTATCTGTCTTGATATTTGATAATTCTTAAAATCCATGTAAAAAGTATTTGCTTGCAAACAGACCTATACATTGACTGTGAATAAAAGAAATATATTACCACACACCTGTAGAACTCTTAAAAAGGCACATTTTGTGATATGTTAAAATCATGTTTAGGCCTTAAGGTGGCAGAAACCAGTTATTTTACAATAAATCTTTAGAATTTCATGGATTTATGATTTTATTTTCTTGAAAATTCATTCAAGCTTATATACAAATAAAATGTATGGTTTCAAGGAACTAAGATGTGTGCGTGCTTATGTTAATATATAGAAAACCTTTAAATTTGGGTGTCTGTCCAGCATGGAATTTAAAAATTTATAAATGCATGGCAAATAAGGCAAAAATGTGATGCTCTGATACCAATCTAATCCTCACCTGCAAAATCCTGCTAAAAGCCGACAAGAATTTTAGCCAAAATTCAAGAGAGAAAGGATATTCAGTGAATAAGAGCCTTGTCCGAACCTATCCTTACCATCAAAATCTCAAGATATTTTTGTTTACATAAAACTGAATTTTTCCCCCACTTTGATTGGATGCCGTCAAGTGAGGAGACCACAAATTTGACATCTGATTGGACCTATATGTGAAGGAAATCCCCAACCTGTGTATGCAACTACTTACTTGTGTAGTACAATAGCCTAGAATTTACATTCATTTATTTTTTCAGTCCACATGATGCAATTATATACCTCAATATTTAACTATAACAAAATTTCTGCGTGGGACACATGTTCTGGTACACCAAAACTGGTACCTGCCACCTTTAACCACTCATTGAAAACAATATAATTCCATTTTTTTAGTCTGATTGAGTTCTATAGTCCTTTACCATTAAAAATACATGCATTTTATATGGTTACAGCACAAAAGAAAACATTAATAGGCTTTGTAAGACCAAATTTATTAAAGCATTATTTGCGTCTTTTGCCGTCAAACTGCTTTGCATGCCAAAAAATTAGAAAAAAATGATTGTGTTCATATTTAATAAATTTTATTGTGTGAGTTGTCTGGTACAGTGTATGGATTATCCAACAGTTTTTAAAACTACTTAAGTTTATTGTTTCATGCATGATATAAAACCACTTACAACTGATCTCAAGAAGTATTTTCCCATTGTTTGAGGTATTAAATAGTCTCAATTCTTGTCACTATCATTGTTCTGTTGACTGCAGTGCTGAAAAAGGCTTAGTTTTGAATAAACTAATATTTTTGGTACACATGTTTCACTTTGTAGATCCATGATGCACTAAACTAAGTGTACATTTATTCGCAATCAGTCTCATATCTCTTCTCCACATGAGCTAGCTGTGTAGGCCGCATGTTGAAATTTTAGAATTGCCACACTATTGCTGATGAGAGAGACCAGTTTTCTTATTTCTATAGCTTGTCCTACAGTATCAACTATGTAGTAGACCTATAAAAAAAGAAGAATTCATATATTCATAGTTAAAAAGTAAATAAATAAGAAAATGTCCATATCATATGAAATAAATCATTATAACAGGTAATATACAGTATAATCAGCTTTTTCTTGTACTATTCTGAGGCTTATTTTACTTTTTTCTCTCTTTTTAATTGCTATTTCTATATAATTTATGATATAAAATCATTGCTTGGTGAACATAATCATTTTAAAACTAATCAATTGAATGTCATTGTTTGTATTGGGATACAGAGTTATCTGTCTTGATATTTGATAATTCTTAAAATCCATGTAAAAAGTATTTGCTTGCAAACAGACCTATACATTGACTGTGAATAAAAGAAATATATTACCACACACCTGTAGAACTCTTAAAAAGGCACATTTTGTGATATGTTAAAATCATGTTTAGGCCTTTAACCACTCATTGAAAACAATATAATTCCATTTTTTTAGTCTGATTGAGTTCTATAGTCCTTTACCATTAAAAATACATGCATTTTATATGGTTACAGCACAAAAGAAAACATTAATAGGCTTTGTAAGACCAAATTTATTAAAGCATTATTTGCGTCTTTTGCCGTCAAACTGCTTTGCATGCCAAAAAATTAGAAAAAAATGATTGTGTTCATATTTAATAAATTTTATTGTGTGAGTTGTCTGGTACAGTGTATGGATTATCCAACAGTTTTAAAACTACTTAAGTTTATTGTTTCATGCATGATATAAAACCACTTACAACTGATCTCAAGAAGTATTTTTCCCATTGTTTGAGGTATTAAATAGTCTCAATTCTTGTCACTATCATTGTTCTGTTGACTGCAGTGCTGAAAAAGGCTTAGTTTTGAATAAACTAATATTTTTGGTACACATGTTTCACTTTGTAGATCCATGATGCACTAAACTAAGTGTACATTTATTCGCAATCAGTCTCATATCTCTTCTCCACATGAGCTAGCTGTGTAGGCCGCATGTTGAAATTTTAGAATTGCCACACTATTGCTGATGAGAGAGACCAGTTTTCTTATTTCTATAGCTTGTCCTACAGTATCAACTATGTAGTAGACCTATAAAAAAAGAAGAATTCATATATTCATAGTTAAAAAGTAAATAAATAAGAAAATGTCCATATCATATGAAATAAATCATTATAACAGGTAATATACAGTATAATCAGCTTTTTCTTGTACTATTCTGAGGCTTATTTTACTTTTTTCTCTCTTTTTAATTGCTATTTCTATATAATTTATGATATAAAATCATTGCTTGGTGAACATAATCATTTTAAAACTAATCAATTGAATGTCATTGTTTGTATTGGGATACAGAGTTATCTGTCTTGATATTTGATAATTCTTAAAATCCATGTAAAAAGTATTTGCTTGCAAACAGACCTATACATTGACTGTGAATAAAAGAAATATATTACCACACACCTGTAGAACTCTTAAAAAGGCACATTTTGTGATATGTTAAAATCATGTTTAGGCCTTAAGGTGGCAGAAACCAGTTATTTTACAATAAATCTTTAGAATTTCATGGATTTATGATTTTATTTTCTTGAAAATTCATTCAAGCTTATATACAAATAAAATGTATGGTTTCAAGGAACTAAGATGTGTGCGTGCTTATGTTAATATATAGAAAACCTTTAAATTTGGGTGTCTGTCCAGCATGGAAATTTAAAAATTTATAAATGCATGGCAAATAAGGCAAAAAATGTGATGCTCTGATACCAATCTAATCCTCACCTGCAAAATCCTGCTAAAAGCCGACAAGAATTTTAGCCAAAATTCAAGAGAGAAAGGATATTCAGTGAATAAGAGCCTTGTCCGAACCTATCCTTACCATCAAAATCTCAAGATATTTTTGTTTACATAAAACTGAATTTTTCCCCCACTTTGATTGGATGCCGTCAAGTGAGGAGACCACAAATTTGACATCTGATTGGACCTATATGTGAAGGAAATCCCCAACCTGTGTATGCAACTACTTACTTGTGTAGTACAATAGCCTAGAATTTACATTCATTTATTTTTTCAGTCCACATGATGCAATTATATACCTCAATATTTAACTATAACAAAATTTCTGCGTGGGACACATGTTCTGGTACACCAAAACTGGTACCTGCCACCTTTAACCACTCATTGAAAACAATATAATTCCATTTTTTTAGTCTGATTGAGTTCTATAGTCCTTTACCATTAAAAATACATGCATTTTTATATGGTTACAGCACAAAAGAAAACATTAATAGGCTTTGTAAGACCAAATTTATTAAAGCATTATTTGCGTCTTTTGCCGTCAAACTGCTTTGCATGCCAAAAAATTAGAAAAAAATGATTGTGTTCATATTTAATAAATTTTATTGTGTGAGTTGTCTGGTACAGTGTATGGATTATCCAACAGTTTTTAAAACTACTTAAGTTTATTGTTTCATGCATGATATAAAACCACTTACAACTGATCTCAAGAAGTATTTTCCCATTGTTTGAGGTATTAAATAGTCTCAATTCTTGTCACTATCATTGTTCTGTTGACTGCAGTGCTGAAAAAGGCTTAGTTTTGAATAAACTAATATTTTTGGTACACATGTTTCACTTTGTAGATCCATGATGCACTAAACTAAGTGTACATTTATTCGCAATCAGTCTCATATCTCTTCTCCACATGAGCTAGCTGTGTAGGCCGCATGTTGAAATTTTAGAATTGCCACACTATTGCTGATGAGAGAGACCAGTTTTCTTATTTCTATAGCTTGTCCTACAGTATCAACTATGTAGTAGACCTATAAAAAAAGAAGAATTCATATATTCATAGTTAAAAAGTAAATAAATAAGAAAATGTCCATATCATATGAAATAAATCATTATAACAGGTAATATACAGTATAATCAGCTTTTTCTTGTACTATTCTGAGGCTTATTTTACTTTTTTCTCTCTTTTTAATTGCTATTTCTATATAATTTATGATATAAAATCATTGCTTGGTGAACATAATCATTTTAAAACTAATCAATTGAATGTCATTGTTTGTATTGGGATACAGAGTTATCTGTCTTGATATTTGATAATTCTTAAAATCCATGTAAAAAGTATTTGCTTGCAAACAGACCTATACATTGACTGTGAATAAAAGAAATATATTACCACACACCTGTAGAACTCTTAAAAAGGCACATTTTGTGATATGTTAAAATCATGTTTAGGCCTTAAGGTGGCAGAAACCAGTTATTTTACAATAAATCTTTAGAATTTCATGGATTTATGATTTTATTTTCTTGAAAATTCATTCAAGCTTATATACAAATAAAATGTATGGTTTCAAGGAACTAAGATGTGTGCGTGCTTATGTTAATATATAGAAAACCTTTAAATTTGGGTGTCTGTCCAGCATGGAAATTTAAAAATTTATAAATGCATGGCAAATAAGGCAAAAAATGTGATGCTCTGATACCAATCTAATCCTCACCTGCAAAATCCTGCTAAAAGCCGACAAGAATTTTAGCCAAAATTCAAGAGAGAAAGGATATTCAGTGAATAAGAGCCTTGTCCGAACCTATCCTTACCATCAAAATCTCAAGATATTTTTGTTTACATAAAACTGAATTTTTCCCCCACTTTGATTGGATGCCGTCAAGTGAGGAGACCACAAATTTGACATCTGATTGGACCTATATGTGAAGGAAATCCCCAACCTGTGTATGCAACTACTTACTTGTGTAGTACAATAGCCTAGAATTTACATTCATTTATTTTTTCAGTCCACATGATGCAATTATATACCTCAATATTTAACTATAACAAAATTTCTGCGTGGGACACATGTTCTGGTACACCAAAACTGGTACCTGCCACCTTTAACCACTCATTGAAAACAATATAATTCCATTTTTTTAGTCTGATTGAGTTCTATAGTCCTTTACCATTAAAAATACATGCATTTTATATGGTTACAGCACAAAAGAAAACATTAATAGGCTTTGTAAGACCAAATTTATTAAAGCATTATTTGCGTCTTTTGCCGTCAAACTGCTTTGCATGCCAAAAAATTAGAAAAAAAATGATTGTGTTCATATTTAATAAATTTTATTGTGTGAGTTGTCTGGTACAGTGTATGGATTATCCAACAGTTTTTAAAACTACTTAAGTTTATTGTTTCATGCATGATATAAAACCACTTACAACTGATCTCAAGAAGTATTTTCCCATTGTTTGAGGTATTAAATAGTCTCAATTCTTGTCACTATCATTGTTCTGTTGACTGCAGTGCTGAAAAAGGCTTAGTTTTGAATAAACTAATATTTTTGGTACACATGTTTCACTTTGTAGATCCATGATGCACTAAACTAAGTGTACATTTATTCGCAATCAGTCTCATATCTCTTCTCCACATGAGCTAGCTGTGTAGGCCGCATGTTGAAATTTTAGAATTGCCACACTATTGCTGATGAGAGAGACCAGTTTTCTTATTTCTATAGCTTGTCCTACAGTATCAACTATGTAGTAGACCTATAAAAAAAGAAGAATTCATATATTCATAGTTAAAAAGTAAATAAATAAGAAAATGTCCATATCATATGAAATAAATCATTATAACAGGTAAT
>NW_027267504.1:0-26661 GCF_963676685.1 Mytilus edulis | reverse complement strand
AACACGGATCCTTGGAAATTAGAAAATTTCCAATTAGAGGCCGCAAGAATAGTAACAGGTCTACTAATATTTACAAAACCTGAAACTTTATATTCTGAGGTTGCCTGGGAATCTCTTTTGAAAGAATAAGGATGTAGTCGTAATTGCGTGTCGATATCTTGTCAATCGTACTGTTGTTTTATTCGACTAACTAACTTTATACGGAAAATTTTTGCATTTTTTTTAAATTACCATGGTCTGTTGTTTTTAAACTGTTAATATTGGAATTAAGTAAAGAGTCAAAGTTGAAATCATGAATAAGTGTTCCGTGAAAATTGTTTTCGAAAATATAATTTGTTCATAATTCTTTAAAGTAATAAACTTTTTTCAAATAAATTCTGATCTTCCCTCATCTGATCACCAGCATGGCTTAAGGTATTACTTCCAAAGGTATTGTAAGGGGTGTGAGGTGACACGTCCAGGTATTCAAGCGATTTCCTGTCGGACTTGCAAGTTCATGCATCGTTTCACTTCTGCAGGTAATATTCAGTGTACACGGCCGATAACTTATAACTTTCCATTTTGAACTATCAGATGTATAATATACAACTCTGTCTTACTTGTGATAACTAAACTCATACGCTTGTTTATAAATAACATTTCTGGTGTAAAATAAAAATATAAATAATACCCAAAAAATAAGATTTGATGAAATTACAATCTATTTAAGTATTTTTTCCAAGGTTGACTTTGGGAAAATGTAATATATATACTCGATGTCAATAGTGAAGGACAGATTGGAACATACCAGAAATATTGATTTAAAAAAATGTACGCACTTGTCGATGATTCGTCTATACGACTGGGTAGAAAGTTACGGAACTATAGCGCAATTTAAAATATATACATGTATACATTAAACATAAGAAAAAAACATATATTTTGAATAAATTGGGGTAAAAGTTTTGTAAATAGACTAGTCCACGTATGCCAACAGTATGTAATCATCGAATGTCGATAGACTATTGTATACCAAAAGAAGAAGACGAAGAAGAAGAAGAGAACCAATTTGATTTAGATACAGGTCGATGTTTAACTTGCTTTGGTTCATCGAAGTTGTGGACATAGTAAAATCACAGATTTATATTGACGTTACGCACGGTATTGGTGCCACTTAGCGTGACACGACGTTCCTAATAAAACAACGATTTTGACGTTGTTCCAAAAAATGTACGCACTTGTCGACGATTCGTTTATACGACTGGGTAGAAAGTTACGGAACAAGATTGAAAAATACGGAACAAGACGGAACAAGACTGAAAGTTATGGAACAAGACGGAACAAGACTGAAAAAGTTTCAAACGTTGACCTTATATTTTACTCATGTGAAAATGCCGCTTAAAGTACAGAGAATTTCGATGTTGCTTCTTTATATGTTTTTATTTTTTTCAAGCGGGTGCAAATGCAAAATTCCATTTGATTAAAATAATTTTTAATATTTGAAAAGAATTGTCTGCAACAGTAACACAAAATAACAATTTGATGTCTTGTAAAATGATTTAAATATATAAAAAAGATGTGGTATGATTGCCCATGAGACCACATTTCACAAGAGACCAAATTGTCACAAAAATAAACAACTATAGGTCACTGTACGGCCTTCAACAATGAGCAAAGTCCATACCGCATAGTCTGTTTTACAAGGCCCCGAAATGACAATGTAAAACAATTCAGTCGAGAAAACTAACTGCCTCATTCATGTTACAAAATGAACGAAAAAGTCTGTTTTGTATATTTTTTTACTTTTTTTTTTTTATCTTCGAAATGTTTTAAAACTTTCAAATGTGAGGCTCTTATTTTATCAACACTTTAATTCTTGGACTATTATACTAACGTTAATATAATATTCCCAGAATTTATTTTTTATTTTTCTTAAACAGTGACTTATATATTGTAGGCAAATAATTAAAAAAATATTCAGGTTATCAAGGAATTTTCACATTTTGTACATAAATCAGTTAGTTTTCTCGTTTGAATTGTTTTTACATTTATCATTTCGGGTCTTTTATAAATGACTACAAGGTTAGGGTTTTGCTCATTGTTGATTGCATATAGAAATAAGATTGTTATGTATGCCACTGGACGAACACTAATTGTGAATATTTTGATGGGAAAATATTGAGTATCAAAGTTCCAAATTAATTTCGGGATTTATTTTCTTTCTCGATATTCAATAACAGAAAAAAAAAATTGCTTGTCCGCTAAATAGGGATTTTCTTGTTAAACATCGTTAAAAAGATGTGTGTCTAAGGTGAACGCCACAAGAACCCTGTAATACTAGTACGAGAGTATAGCATGTAAACATTCCTTCTTAATGATATGGTTGTTTTGGAAATCTTTTCTTACAACTCATGTCGGCGCTAACATGTCCTTAAGTAGTTATTTTTTTTCTCAAAAGTCCAATTTCACGTTTCCGCATTTTCGTGCATTACTTTTCCGAAATAACTAGCGGCGTTTTTACGTTTCCGCAAATTGGTATTACTTTTCCAGAAAAAGAAATTACTATTCCGGAAAAAATTTAATAAAGGTATACCTGTTGATTGAAATAATAAAAAATAAATATTTATTAAGTTAAAGGTCATCATAACAAAGTCTACAGTAGTACATATACATTCACCGTTTCCTAGTTTTGTATTTTGGTCAAGAAAGAAGTCCATCTTTTCCTTTTCATATTTCTGAACGTTTTTTTTTTTAAGTTATAGTTATCATCTTTATGCAAAATTGAATGATTTCGTATACTAGTAGTATTACGTTTTCTGTGTCTCTTAGATTTTTTAAGAATACATTTTCGCATGCTTAAACATGATAAAGAAAGCACGTCAACTGTTGGACTCGTGAAAATATTTTTCAACTTTTTAAAGCTTCATCTGTGTGATCGAAATTGTCGAAAGATTCTTATGACAATTTTAATAAAAAGTGATGCAAGTACAAGGGACCAGACGATATGATATAATTGGCACTAGGGAATGAATTATAGAAGTAAACTATTTCAAAATAAATAATTCAATATTTTATATTAATAACATCTTTAAGAATTACAAAATTTAATGTTTTATCGACACATGCCACGTTCAATATTGATTGCAATCTGTGTAATCGATTGAAATTCATGATCATTCAACCATGGACCGCTAATCACGCACGTGTGTACAAACAGTTTGACTATGAATATGTTTTTTTCGGCGACTGTTTTTTCGTCATGTGTTTGGTATTTCAATTGGTTTATAAAACAAATTATGGATATCAATAGGTCAATCGGGAAAAAAAATATTCCATTTATCATAAAAAGCTTCACAAGTTCCAAGAAATGGTTTGACACGAAATAAAGATATGTATCTGCTTTTAAGCTATTCTATAAAATATATATATTATAACGTTACTTAAAACTGCGAAAAAAAAAAACTGAACCATTTGTCGATAAAAAACGGACGAATGAAATTGTAAAAAATATATATTATCTTTAAATTTTTTTAGTATATTTATTCTAGTTTATAAATCAAAGGTTGATCACCAGCAGTATGTGTGCCTCTTACTAGTTTATAATGTCGTGGACTGTGATGTATGCTGCCACCTTCGAGACGTATTTGCTAACGGTTCATTAAAAAAGAGGGTCAGGATGGGTCGATGAATAGTGAATAATGGGTTAAAAGTGCCGAATAAAGGAAAATAAATAATGACTACAGAAACATAGAGAAAAAGATAAGGAATAGAGAATGACGAAGTGCTTATATATATAAAGAACACAGAAAAAGACTGAACAATTATAGAATTAAGGACCCCCGTACAGGTCCTCATACAATTGACACATCTTATTTTCACACCTAGCAGTTTCTTGGTATATACACATAGTGGTCAGCGTACATCTGCAATGTTCAATTAGGTGTGAAATTTTAATCTGGTAATTGAGATTAAATATAAAAGATGAATATAATGATTATTTCATTATAGTGTCGCACATTGGTCTTACAGTTAAAACAAAGATCGATAGCCAGCCTTCATAAAATTACGAGACACTAAATTTACAATAAAATTAATTAAAATACATACAATTATGAATTAGTTACAACAAGGATTTGTATAGTTACACACACATCTTTATCAATGAAATCCAGGATTTGTTTAGTAAATCTTTGATGAAATTAAAATAATATCCACATTTGATATAAGCAGAGACATATACATATGTATTATATGTCCCTGATATAAGTAACAAAATAAACGAATAAAATCTTTATTAAAATGCTAATATTCTGATGATGGATATTATAATAAAATTGTCAATTGAAATTATCTTTGCAAAAGAAAATAAAGGTATATAAACTTGGGATTTTATTTGAAACACATCACAGTAACCTTTATGTAAGAAACAAATATGCACAAAGAAAGACAAAAATAATACTGAAGATATATTGTTTGTAAATCATAATTTCATAAAAACTATTTTCTTCTAATAAAAAAACTATTTATTGTACGAGCTAAAAACTTTTGTTTGTATTTACAGTTCATATGAGCAATACATCTTTTCTCTGTGTTCATTCTGTCAAAGTTAATATGTTCACGTGATGTTTTAAAAAGTTCATATCGGAAGTCTGTATATAAAAGACAGACCATTAAAACATGTATTTCGTTTTCCACACAGTTCGAACTACAAAATTTACTAAGTCTATCATTAAATGGTATCTGTGGTATGGAATATCGTTCCGTCTTAACGGCTAGCAAAGTTATGATTTCGCAGAAAAAAATATGAAGATGTTAAATAAAATTATTTTAACCTTTCTCACAGACTTTTTCCCAAAGTGTACACTTTGATTACATTTTTGTGACTTTCGTCCTACTTATAAAAACATGTGCAACTTTTCCCTCAGCATACATGTAAATCATGGGATTCGTAGAAATACTACAAAGGACCTCCTTAGTGCACTAAGAACAAAATTGTACACTAATGACCTGATGGAAAGATACTATCACAACGGATATGGCATCTAGAAAAAGACTTTGTAAAAAATCATAAAATCAAATTTTATAATTATGTCATTTTTAATTAGAAAGTTATCTAATATTTTCTCGACACGTGCTTCAATCGGTTGATTGCCACCTTTAGTGTAAGTATTAGATAAAATACAAAGGTAACAAAGAAACAGGCCGGTAACAACCGTTGCCGGATAGTTTTTCTGCACGAGTAGTCAGGTCAAGGTCCGAGGCCATCGCCTCGGACCTTGACCTGACTACAAGTGCAGAAAAACTATTCGGCTGGTTGTTACCGGCCTGTTTCTTTTGTTACTTTTGTTTTTTATCTGACTTGTACGACGTTTCAAAAAAAGCAATAATATATTTTGCAAGACTTAACATTTGAGAAACTTAGATAGTCATAAAGCAGTAAATGTAAGTTACAGTTTAAACTCCTTTATTTTTTTCATTTCCCTTCAACCGACATTTTTTTCTTGAAAAAAATCAGGAATCTTATAATTTGATGAAAAAAGAACCATTTCAAGAAAAAGATGAATGTTGTACACATTTAAGACTTTTTAGAATGCAACTTCGTAAAAAAAGTAATATATTAAAGAAATATTTTAGTGGTAAGTAGGATAACGTTCAATTTTTATGGATGAAACGGAAAGCGGGGAAGGGGGGGGCTCATTAATTTTAAAATAAACAGGCTGTGATCTTTATTTTTGATGAAAAAATGCAGAATGTGCCATTACATCCCCCCTTAAAAAAATCGTAAAAATCGCGCGTTTGTTGCCAAATACATGAATTTAACATTCAGTGGTGGGGGTTCCCGAGGGTTGGAACAACCCTTTTTTTTTATGATCAATGCATTTAAATGGGGACATAAAGTCCCCCCCCCCCTTATTTGTCCTGGATTTGGACCTGGATCCGCCACTGATATAAAGTCGATAACAATATAAATGTATCAAAAGAATGAATTTCCTACTTCATTAGTGAACGAAATGTTTATGAAAAAATGCATTTTGTCTTTATATTATATAAATTCAAGAATATACTTTATTTATTTTTTAAATTCAAGCTCGTCTCTAGATCTGCAAGTTTTGATCGGGATTAGACACGTGTTACATTATGATCCAATCGCAGCTTACCGCCCAAAATTGGTGACATACGTTGAATGATTTTCTTCTAGATTTGCTGCTTATTTGGACGTGTATTACATGAACACTTTTTGTTTATAGGATCAATCGTGCATTGGTGAGTTGATAGGGATTTTATCTTTTGATAAGATTTGATTTTTATTTATTTATTTCCTGTCTTATTTTTATTGAAATATACATGTCAGTATCATCATTTCTTTACTCTCAGTGTTGTCCAAAATACTATTCATGTCCATATATTAAAGAAAACATTTATTGACCGAATATTTTGCTTCATAAAAGGGGCGGTATGTTATTTTTTGAGTATATTAACTATAATATACTTTTCAACGCTATCATCCAAATGTTTTTGTTTAAATTAGCACTATTTACGGTATTCGGAAAATCAGGAAAAATCTTGCAAAACAGTAACTTGTCATCTGCTTGACCATAATAATTTTTTTCTCGTAAAATTTGGGATCAAAATATCTTTTTTTAGGAGAAACCATACCCCCCACCCTTTGAAGTTAAATGTATAATCCCTTAATATACTGATATGAGTAGTATTTTACTGGAAATGTTTGAAAAAAGACATTGATGCGAACGTAAATATTTTGTTCAATAAAAAGACAGGAAATAAGTCGGTGAACCAAAAAGTTCAAATCTAATTGAAAGTTAAACAGGTCAGGACCACTACCTTATATGGAAATGCATAAATTATCATACTTATGTTCTCGCACATGTAATTGTTTATTTACATGTGACGCAATTTATTTTTACCTAGGTTTTTGACCAATCCAGTAAATGAGTCACAATGCATGATGGACTACTACGTGTTTACATCAACCAAGAACACGTGTTATTTACTGAAATACAACACATTTTTTCGTGCAATGCGGGATTCACATTTTCGCTTAGTTTTTCATTTTGTGTATCCTCATTTATAGTTCGTGATATAAAGTATTACTTCCATGCTCAGATTAACGAAGAGTTGTTTCTATGCGAAGAAAAAAGGGTTTGAATTACCCGATATATAGCCATTAACATGTTTGATGATGGCACAGAGATTTCATGAATTTGTCCACCATAAGCAACGAAACAACAGCGAAAAAACACAAATACCCATGAGACAAACTTACTGGTGTAAAGTGAGCCGTCGATAACAGCCGGTGCTGATATTCAAGAGTACAGCAATGTTCGTATAGATAATTAAAGGCAAATGTGGGATCCTTGAATTTTGTGTTCGTAAATAAGGCGAAGAAATATTTGCATAGATATAGGAAGATGTGGTGTGAGTGCCAATGAGACAACTCTCCATCCAAATAACAATTTAAAAAAAAAAGTAAACCATTATAGGTCAATGGACGGTCTTCAACACGGAGCCTTGGCTCACACCGAAAAACAAGCTATAAAGGGCCCCAAAATTACTAGTGTAAAACCATTCAAACGGGAAAACCAACGGTCTATATATAATCTATATAAAAAAACGAGAAACACGAATATATTACATAAACAAACGACAACTACTGTACATCAGATTCCTGACTTAGGACAGGTGCAAACATTTGCAGCGGACCTTCTCCCTTTTTCTGAAACAATAGCATAACATCACAACATAGAAAAACACACGATAAAATATCAATTGGCAGACTTAACTCAATCAAAAAACGTAAATTAATACACAATGAATGGCATACATGGCAGTGTTAACAAAATCTATAAGTATTTTTCTTGGTCACATTTCAGTATATGGGACTTCCAAACTGTTCCCTTTGTTTTGAAGGTAGTGAAGTCAGCAACTGTTTCAGTTTGTTCGTTTTTTAACGGGCTCGGACATTTGCCAAACTAAATAAAATCATTACAGCTGATTTCTTAAACCTGCAAAGTAAAACTTTGGTTGGCTTGCTTGCTTTGTTTGTATAGTTGTGTATACAAGCTTTGAAAATAAGATTGCCATCTTTAAACAATATATATATATATATAGGCATAGTTTAACTTGTATATTTTATATTTTGTACAATATACAAACAAAGCAAGCAAGCTAACCAAAGTTTTGCTCCACATACATTAGAAAATAAGCTGTAATGATTTTATCCATATGTATTTGCGACAAGGTGGAAAATTTATGTTTTGTGAAAATTGCAGCGTTGGATCTATAATAAAAAAGAAGATGTGGTATGATTGCCAATGAAACAGCTGTCCACAAGAGACCAAAATGACACAGAAATTAACATTTATAGATCACCGTACGGCCTTCAACAATGAGCAAAGCCCATATCACATAGTCAGCTATAAAAGGCCCCGATATGACCATGTAAAACAATTCAAACGAGAAAACTAACGGCCCTTAATTACATGTATATAAAAAAAAATGAACGAAAAACAAATATGTTACACATAAACAAACGACAACCACTGAAATACATGCTCCTATACAATATATTTTTTTTTTGATGGGATAGATTTCTTGTCCTTTTTATATATTTAATTGGGTAGGGTTTTTTTTGTTTGTTTTTGTTTGTTTGGATTGTTTTACACAAGTAATTTTTGGGTCATTAATAGCTTACTTTTTAGCATTGGACCTATGACTGCTTACTTTACTAAATTTTGTCTTTGTTGGAAAGATGTCTCATTTGGCACTCATACCTCATCTTCTTATTTCTATATACAAAGCACGTTTTAGAAAAAAAAATAATAGGCAATATGGCACCCACTATGATCCAGAGACATTTAATATTGGAAATATTTGACATATGTCAACAGGACAGCAGCCGAACGATAAAAAAAACCTCTGAGGTATATTTTGTGATAAAATTAGCAACAAACGGATATTATCGATGGATGAAATTATAAAAAATTTATTGAGCTATATACCGTACCTGCTCAGTGGCTGATCCAGGGGGCGGGGGTTCCGGGGGATGGACCCCCTTTTTTTGGACGATGAGTGCATTTGGATGGGGACATGTAGTTGGAACTCCCTCCCCTTTTGTCCAGGGTCAGGACCCCCCTTTTTAAAATGGCTGGACCTGCCCCTATCGCTTTCATAACACTTATTTTTAGCATACTGAATATTATGATGTTCTTAATACTATTAGTTCAGGTCATGTTAAAAAAAAATTACACATTCAGTACAGAAAGAAGTGTTTCAATGAAAGTTTCGTCTTTTTTTAGGCAGAAATGATTTTGCAATAACATTATACAGGTTTAAAAGAGCTCAAATGATTTTCTTACTGGACAGTGGTCACTTCATTGGATATTTCACTGTGTCATGTCGTGAAATTAATGCTGGTTCAATTCATAACAATGCACAAAACCGGTTCAACTACTTTTGCAAGGCGAAAAAGAAAGTCGAATCGTGAAGCCAATAAACAATATTTTTTTAATCTGAGCATGCAAATTGAAGATTACGTTATATATTTTACATTAAATATATTTGCAGAATAAAAACTTTGGTAATGAGAGTCCCAGACAATATATTAATTGACTGTTTTCCCACTAATTCCACGTGTTTTACGTAGTAGTTTACTCGTAGTAGCCCACAATGCATTGTAGTTCATTGAGTCGATTGGTCAGTTTTTCAAGGCCATATTGGCCTTGTGTTTTTGAAATTACTATGCAAATATATTCTGACGTCAGAAAATCTAGAGTTCTCGACCTGTTAAAGTGCCCATGAACTCACTGATCATGCACGAGTGATTCTATTCATAAAAAGTGTCCGTGTAACAACTAAAAAGAGTCCGTGTATCATCTAAAAAGAGTCCGTGTAACTCCCGTTAATGTACTGTTTTTCTATAGCTCTGCGGGGGGCAAAGTCGTACAAGCAGACATACCATTTGTGACACCAATTTCATTTATTTCCAAATCTTAAAATCTTATATTTCCACAGTTGTCCAGTTCTTTAGCGTCTCTTAATAATGACAGAACGGGCTTTAGAGTCATATGATTAAGTTAACTAAATTATTTAGTTCTCCCATGCACATTGTGAATTATATTTCTTACATCACTGCTTATTACATTATACAATAAAATGGTATTCATCTTCAATTGTTGAATAAAGATGAATTGTTAAAAAAAAAGCATTGACATCAGTTTTAAAGTTATCGTTCATAGAAGACAGTTATGATTTATATTCTCTTTTAAAAACGTAATATAGTATTTACCCCTTGGAGTTTTTCTATATTACTTCTGTAAACGAATTGGAAGAACCCCACGGACGCCACATACTCTCATATGTCTCTCAAGGTATAATGATAGTCTGTAAACTCTAGTGTTGTAAATAAGGAAATGAAATCGCAAAAGCTTTGTTTCTCACTTTGTATCTCAAAATTGGCTTCTTTAAATAAACAAAGAAGCTTACATAGCAATTTCCTTAGAAACAAAATAAAACAAAGGCAAAGTAAACACAAAAATTTTGAATTGTGGTTCCATTTTGCAGGCTTCCCCTGAATCGTTTATTCCTTCTATAGTTCCTGAGTGGAATAAACCTGATACAAAACATTACAGTGTCAACTCTATATCTAAATTTGAGAAAGAATTGAAAACAAAAACCAATATCTTTTGGTAGGAAATTAAATATTAATTTTTAACGCAATTGCGATGCTCCGCTTTATTCTAAAACTATGAAATTTTTCCAGCTTATATTACAAATGACCTGTTTTGCAAATGTGTGTCAGATATTGTGGATCGGTACGTCTAAATAACAACACAGGACTTCCTGTACGAATAGGGACATAAAAAGTATACCCAAGGCAAGTTATAGATATAGGAAGATGTGGTGTGAGTGTGAGATATAGGAAGATGTGGTATAGATATGCATTCGGCACTTTATTTATTTCAAAAAATATTCGTGTATTGAAAAATTTGTGTAAATTAATTAGAAATATCAGTATAGACGTATGTTCTCCAGGTTGATCCCCAATCTCTCATTCTTGTTGCTCGTTTTGTGCAAACTTGTCATGCGCAAAATCTGTATGTTATTATATGTAAAAATATCGTTCCTTGTACCATTAAACTTGGTTTTATAAGAAATAAAGAATCTTGATAGAAAATTTAATTTTTGATCTTATACTTTTTGTTTTGATAAAATCAATTCAATATTTGAGAAGCTATTTACAAAAAACGTTAAATACACTTTTCGTTTTGTTTCAACTTTATAATGAAACTCGTCCTCAATTTCACCTAATTTTACATAAGTAAATATAGTAAATAAAATGTTCTCTTTAACTATTTTGCCATCTACCAATTTCAATAGACATTTTTTTAATTGTGTTCAAAGTTCTAAATCTACAAAAGAATAACTATTTTTGTAACATTGAATACCAAAGAAAGCTTCGCAAGTTAAACTGTTTTTTTGGCATAATTGTTTTTATTCCCCCTTTTCTGAAACTCCTGATAGAATAGAACATCACAAAACAGCTTACACATGCACATTTGTTTAAAAATATATTTTTCGCCATTAAAACTCATTCTTGTCCCGTATGACATTTCCTGAACGAGTGAAAATCTGAAATAATTATTTTATTAAGCTTATATCTTTATTGCGGTAGCCTATTATTGAAAAAGGGTATAATTTTAAATTTCATGAAGTAAGATTCATACCACCAGAGACATTCAATATACTAGTAAACAAAAGAAACGACACAAGGCAATACATTAATCATATAAAATAAAATTAGATACAAAAGCTTTGCTCATTGTGGGAAGCCGTAAGGTGAACTACATGTATAGTTGTTAATTTCTATGTCATTCGTCTCTTTGGCAATCATACCACATCTTCTTTTTTTTTTATATAAATTTGCGTTCATCAGCTTCATGTGGACCTTGGTGGAAAGCAAAAGTTTGAAGTTGTCTCATTCACAATCGAACCACATCTACTTTTTATTCTGTCCAAAACCGGGAATGATAGCTGCAATAGGCAGCGATTAAAAAACAACAGCATAAAGCATCGTAGTGGCCATCTTAGTCTGTTAACTAATTTTCACGTTGGTAGGAATAGGGGGGGGGGGGGGGGGGGGGGCTTTACTTTTTCAGCAAGGTTAAGTCGAAAGTCGAGCTGATGAAGTCAAGAGTGGACAATATTTCTGTGCTCAAGTCTACTCTTTGGGTTCGAAAAAAGGGATTAAGAGTAAATATTGATGAGACAACAACCCAACAACACAGACAATCAAGATATTGAAAGTTTTTTTTACAGTCTTTTGGGTTTTTTTTTATTATAGAGAGATCCCTATACACCTTATCAAGCCAAACAAAAACGTTCCATGTATAAATAAAGTAAGGAGCTAATTTCATATTACCTGCCATTTAAAATATCACAAAAGGCACATACATATTTTGTGAAAAGTTTAACCATACCATTTTTATAATATCAATTCGTGGAAATCAAACCAAATACATGAAATAAAAATCAGTACAAGGAAAATACTTCTCTATTTATTAACGATTTAGTAGATATATAATGAACGTTGAATATGCCTTATATCCAGACCTGTCCAGAGACAAATTCAAGTTCCAAATGTTATACTGAATATGAACCCTGTTCTAGACTGATAGTGTCGAGAAAGATTTTTAACGTGCTAGTTCACAAGGTAACACTCCGCATTTGGACATCATTTAGTCACTCGAGCATACCAGTCTTTTTTTACAGATATATCATGTAATGGAGGAGAGGTGTAATTAAATTATTAATTCCACTTGCTTAGCAGAGGAACAGCAATTTTAAATGTTGACGTATTTGGATTGACCAGGCCGGGATTTGAACCCACGATTTCCCGCACTAAGTGCAAAAACATAACCAAGAGAAATCTGAAATATAGTATCATACCAAAAAAACTAAAGTGCTATAAATAATCCAATCTAAAAGAACTCTCCCTTTTATTTAAGCCATCAAAATGCATTTAACCAGTTGATATTATTAAAAACTGTACTTGAAAAACGATGGTC
This sequence comes from Mytilus edulis, assembly GCF_963676685.1. NCBI lineage: Eukaryota > Metazoa > Mollusca > Bivalvia > Mytilida > Mytilidae > Mytilus > Mytilus edulis. The sequence continues at coordinate 13,597 of NW_027267504.1, read as the reverse complement.
GATTTAAGCATAGATTTCATGCACGGAAGACTTCTGCACATTTGGTACTCTTGCACAATTAATTGAGGCAGCTCTGTTTTTTATTCAATATATCCTCATTTTGCATTACCATTCCAAGTTCCATGTCCATTCTCTCAGTCGACCTTTTATATTTGCTATGAAAAGCCTACCTATTGTGTTCTCGTTATGAACATACATGTAATATTTGCCACAGGACGTAAAACAAACAACATTTATTAAACAGACTCATTAATAATTAATATCATGAAAACCATATACGAAGGCAAGATTTGCACAATCCTATAAAGTAATATTTCCATGTATCCGTTTCGATAATTATTGAAACTATAACAACCCTTTTCAGGGTTGCGTTCAATATCGTAGCAGCTACGTAGTGCGACGTAAATTTATGACTATTGAACGAGAAGCTAGCTTAGCTGCTATTAATATCTATGTAGCAGCTAGGCTAGCCACCCGTTCAAAAGTCATAAATCTACATAGCCCTATATAGCCGATAAGATATTGAACACAACCCAAGGTCGTGTTCAATATCGTAGCGGTTACGTAGATGGGTTGAGTTCAATATCGTAGCAGCTACGAAGTGCTACGTAGATTTTGACTATTGAATGTGTAGCTATAGACTAGTTGTTACATAAATATTGATAGCAGCTACGTAGCCGCTACGTAGCTGCTACGATATTGAACCCAACCCTGGGACGCGTTCAATATCGTAGCAGCTATGTAGTGCTACGTAGATATTGACTATTGAACGTGTAGCTATAGACTAGTTATTACTTAGATTTTGATAGCAGCTACATAGTCGCTACGTAGCTGCTACGATATTGAACTGATCCCTGGTATCAATATCTATGTAGCAGCTAGGCTAAATACAAAGGTTGAGTTCAATATCGTAGTAGCTACGTAGTGATTAATATCTATGTAGCAACAATTGTTAACGTTTGTAAGATACCAACAAAACTGACGAATCCATCTTAGATGACAAAACGTATCAAAATTTAATCCTATGGGAGAAAAAATAATCCTATAGGACAAAGTTAATCCTAAGGGAAAACAAAATATCTTACAGGACAAAATTTATCCTAAGGGAGAGAAAAAAATCCGGTAGGAGAAAAAAATATCCCATGGGAGAAAAAACATCCCACAGGAAAAAATAAATCCCTTCGGAGAAAAAAATATCCTAAGGGACATTAGTTTCTGTCAAAAAGTCTTTCATGATAATCCTATAGGATAAAAAAAATCCTATCGGATTTAACACTTTTTTTGAAAATCCTACAGGATTTTAAATCCCATAGGATATTAATTTAATCCCATAGGAGATAAATTTTCCTATAGGATAAATAAATCCGATAGGATTTATATATCCCATAGGATATTTAAAATATCCTACGGGATTATGACTTTATCCTATAGGATTTCTCAAAATCCTGTAGGATTTTTAAAAATCCTATGGGAGAAAAAAATATCCTACAGGATTTTGTCACTGTTTTCGCTCCAGTTGCCGAACCGGGCGAGCCATATCAAATTTATTTTTGTATTGTGTTATTTATCCCCAGAGGTACATTATTGCCAAATTTGATGATTCTACGACAAAAAAAAGTGTGGTTCCAATTTGCACTTATGAGAAGTGCAAATTAATCCAAGAACATGTTATTTGATTTGTTGTTGGGCTTTTTTTGGAACGTAGATAAATCTTCCAGATTGTCAAATTAAATTGGTCAGAAGAGAGTGTATTAGTACACGACATCAAGTCTTTAACCTGGTGTCTAATGAAGTACTGATATTTATATATTACCTATCAATGTTGGTGTTGCTATGGTGACTTACGTTGCCTTTTACTATGTTTTTTTTATTAGTTTACAAATTATCAAATTGTTACTATTGATATTTTTTATTTTTATTATGCTTACTATATACATCGCTGTAGGTGCACTTCTGCAAGTAGATATATGAAGATGTGGGGTGAGTGCCAATGAGACAACTCTCCATCCAAATAACAAGTGATGAAAGTAAACCATTATAGGTCAATGTACGGCCTTCAACACGTAGCATAGGCTCACACCGAACAATAAGCTATAAAGGGCCCCATAATTACTATTGTAAAACCATTCAAACGGGAAAACCAACAGTCTTATCTATATAAAAAACTGGAAACGAGAAACACGTATAAGCAACATAAACAAACGACAACTACTGTACATCAGATTCCTGACTTAGAACAGGTGCAATCATTTGCAGCGGGATTAAACGTTTAAATGGTACCAAACCTTCTTCCTTTTTCTGAAACAAAAGTATAACATCGCAACATAGAAAAACACTCGATAAATATCAATTGGAAGACTTAACTCAATCAAAAAACGTAAATTAACACACTATGAACGTATAAATTTGATCTGCGATACCTGAATAAGTGCATACAAGTGAGAGGTTTCGCTAGCTTTAAAACCAGGTTTAATCGACCATTTTCTACATATGATCATGCTTGTACCAAGTCAAGAATGTATAAGTTGTTATTCATTCATTTGACGTGTTTGTGCTTTTGATTTTTGCAATTTGATTAGGGACTTTCTTTTTTTTTTATTTTCCTCGGTACGTTTGTGATTATTCTCTTTGTTAACTAATTAATAGTTTTAAACAATTAAATATGCATGTTTCGTTAATCTTGTTAATTGTTGCACTGCACAATCATAATGACAACAAAGAGAATTTACAGTATATGTACTCTGTAAATCTAACCATATGATGACCATGATGAACTAGTTTCAACTAACCATGTTTTCTCAAAAATGTCCTATACCGAGTCCAAACAATACTCTTCATCCAGTTCAACATGACAGCGGTAAAGAAGCCTGCATGTTGATTTACGACCCTAGTACAATCTGATTATTCAGCTAAGCAGACATGACAGAGGTTAAGGAGCCTGCATGTTGAGATAAAACCCTTGTACAATCTGATTGTTTAGCCAAGTAGACATAACAGATATTAAGGCACCTGCATGTTGAGATAAAACCCTTGTACAATCTGATTGTTCAGACAGGTAGACATAACAGATATTAAGGCACCTGCATGTTGAGCTAAGACCCTTGTACAATCTGATTGTTCAGACAGGTAGACATGACAGAGACTAAGGAACCTGCATGTTGAGATAAAACCCTTGTACAATCTGAAGACCCTTGTACAATCTGATTGTTCAGCCAAGTAGACATGACAGAGGTTAAGGAGCCTGCATGTTGAGCTAAGACCCTTGTACAATCTGATTGTTCAGCCAAGTAGACATGACAGAGACTAAGGAACCTGCATGTTGAGATAAGACCCTTGTACAATCTGATTGTTCAGCCAAGTAGACATAACAGAGACTAAGGAGCCTGCATGTTGATATAAGACCCTTGTACAATCTGATTGTTTAGCCAAGTAGACATAACAGATATTAAGGCACCTGCATGTTGAGCTAAGACCCTTGTACAATCTGATTGTTCAGACAGGTAGACATGACAGAGACTAAGGAACCTGCATGTTGAGATAAAACCCTTGTACAATCTGATTGTTCAGCCAAGTAGACATGACAGAGACTAAGGAACCTGCATGTTGAGATAAGACCCTTGTACAATCTGATTGTTCAGCCAAGTAGACATGACAGAGACTAAGGAGCCTGCATGTTGAGATAAGACCCTTGTACAATCTGATTGATCAGCCAAGTAAACATGACAGAGATTAAGGAACCTGCATGTTGAGCTAAGACCCTTGTACAATCTGATTGTTCAGCCAAGTAGACATGACAGAGACTAAGGAACCTGCATGTTGATATAAGACCCTTGTACAATCTGATTGTTCAGCCAAGTAGACATGACAGAGATTAAGGCACCTGCATGTTGAGCTAAGACCCTTGTACAATCTGATTGTTCGGCCAAGTAGACATGACAGAGACTAAGGAGCCTGCATGTTGAGATAAGACCCTTGTACAATCTGATTGTTCAACCAAGTAGACATAACAGATATTAAGGCACCTGCATGTTGAGCTAAGACCCTTGTACAATCTGATTGATCAGCCAAGTAAACATGACAGAGATTAAGGAACCTGCATGTTGAGATAAGACCCTTGTACAATCTGATTGTTTAGCCAAGTAGACATAACAGATATTAAGGCACCTGCATGTTGAGCTAAGACCCTTGTACAATCTGAGTGTTAAGCCAAGTAGACATGACATAGATGAAGGAGCCTGTTTGTTGATATAAGACCCTTGTACAATCTGATTGTTTAGCCAAGTAGACATAACAGATATTAAGGCACCTGCATGTTGAGCTAAGACCCTTGTACAATCTGATTGTTCAGCCAAGTAGACATAACATATATTAAGGCACCTGCATGTTGAGCTAAGACCCTTGTACAATCTGATTGTTCAGCCAGGTAGACATGACAGATATTAAGGCACCTGCATGTTGAGCTAAGACCCTTGTACAATCTGATTGTTCAGACAGGTAGACATAACAGATATTAAGGCACCTGCATGTTGAGCTAAGACCCTTGTACAATCTGATTGTTCAGCCAAGTAAACATGACAGAGATTAAGGAACCTGCATGTTGAGATAAGACCCTTGTTCAATCGGAATGTTCAGACAGGTAGACATAACAGATATTAAGGCACCTGCATGTTGAGCTAAGACCCTTGTACAATCTGATTGTTCAGACAGGTAGACATGACAGATATTAAGGCACCTGCATGTTGAGCTAAGACCCTTGTTCAATCTGAATGTTCAGACAGGTAGACATAACAGATATTAAGGCACCTGCATGTTGAGCTAAGACCCTTGCACAATCTGATTGTCCAGCCAAGTAGACATGACAGAGACTAAGGAACCTGCATGTTGAGATAAGACCCTTGTACAATCTGATGGTTCAGCCAAGTAAACATTGCAGAGACTAAGGAGCCGGCATGTTGAGATAAGACCCTTGTTCAATCTGATTGTTCAGCCAAGTAGACATGACAGAGATTAAGGCGCCTGCATGTTGAGCTAAGACCCTTGTACAATCTGATTGTTCAGACAGGTAGATATGACAGAGACTAAGGAGCCTGCAAGTTGAGATAAGACCCTTGTACAATATGATGGTTCAGCCAAGTAAACATTGCAGAGACTAAGGAGCCGGCATGTTGAGATAAGACCCTTGTACAATCTGATGGCTCAGCCAATTAGACATAACAGAGATTTTAAAGGCGCCTGCATGTTGAGATAAGACCCTTGTACAATCTGATTGTTCAGTCAAGTAGACATGACAGAGATTAAGGAGCCTGCATGTTGAGATAAGACCCTTGTACAATCTGATTGTTCAGCCAAGTAAACATGACAGAGATTAAGGAGCCTGCATGTTGAGATAAGACCCTTGTACAATCTGATTGATCAGCCAAGTACACTAGACAGGATCTGACTTCGGAAGCGCCCGGATGTTAAATGTATGAAGAGGGATGGTTAAAAAGAAACAAAACGCAAAAGTAAATCAACCAGAACCAATCAAAACTACCTTTTGAAATTTAGCAATTGTCTCTACGGACGATGAACACCAAGGGATCTTTAAAACTATGTTTTTGCTTTTTGGACTAAGTTAGTTAAAAGAGCCGTTGTGGGAATTTTGTTTACATAACAGATCCTACGTCTTTTTTGTTTGACAGTAAAACCCTTTTTGAAGTGCATGTCGTTGAACAACATATATTGTTTGTTTGGCTGGTTTCAAGTCTATTTGTTCACAGCAGTCCCTAAAACATCAGAAAGAGGAAGTGTAATCCGATGCTTCGTGTAAGTTTCTTCATCCTTAGAGAGCCAAAGAACAACTTATAATCACTTCTGTACAACGTCTTATATTGTGTTTTAACATATATGTCGTATGTCTGTTTAGTACAGAACGTGACCTTTTCCCGCAAATGACTGTTTTACCGAATGTGAAAATGCAGTGCTATACGACGAGGCACGGTATTGAGAACATCTAACATTCATGAACTTTACTTTATTTTGTATGTGTTATTTATAAAGTTTTGGATGTAATGGATAATGTTTAATTTCTTGTCGTTGGTAGTCCAAATGAATATACAAGTCCGTTCAATACCGTATTGTCCTGAAATAGGTGTTTTAAACTGGTATTGTGATAATAATTGTAAAAAGTTCTCGATTACACGTTTGTTAGATTGGTGCGTCACCGTTTGCAATGTCAGGTCCTGTCTGTCATTGATAAAAGATGTTCATACTTGTTCTCTGGTTTGCATATAGTGTTGCCTATCATGTATATTTTGTTTGCTTTTGTCTCTGATTATTGTTATTGCGTTTGATTAAGCTTTGTTTCAGAAACGTTATGTTTTCATTTAGCGATTAACAAAAATTGCCATATAAGCAGGAAGTTTGGCAAGCCATAAAATGAGGTTCATCACACCATTTATTTTCTGAAAATGTCCTGTACAAAGTCAGGAATATGGCAGTTATTATCAAATAGTTCGTTTACTGTTTTTTGATTAGTTTAGTTGATTGTTTTGATTTTAAACTGTTTGTCTGTCTTTTTGTTTTGATTTTAATCTGTTTGTCTGTCTGTCTGTCTTTTTGTTTTGATTTTAATCTGTTTGTCTGTCTTTTTGTTTAGATATGGCGTTGTCAGGTTATTTTCGACTGATGAGTTTGAACGTACCTAAAGTATCTTTATCCAATATTTGATCAACCATTTTCAACATATACGCCATTTTATTAGGGTCTTTTCATTTTGAATTTTAGGGGTATCGTATCAACAATTTTAGTTTAACAAATGACTACATTTGGATGTTGATACCGCCATGTATGTGACGTTTGAATTTTTTGACGTCATACACGCGAAGCAATGTATGTGGGTTTTGATTTAAATTTGATAGATACTTTTTGTGTTTTTCGTTACATATTTGTTTGTTTTGATATTGTGATCACTGCTGTACCCACATTTTGACTATTTTAACTACTATGTCTGTTTAGTTTAAGATCGTTGTGAATATTATGGAATGTGATGGGACCGTCATACAAGTGAGAGGTTTAGCTTTATAAAACCAACGTTCACCAGCAGTGACATCGAGTAATGAACTGTATTGCAAGAAGTGATTGATATTACATACCAAGCCTAGAGGTTATTTTCCGAAATGTTGTATGCAGCTGTGAAATATTCATTTTAGTATTAAGGTTATATTTTTATAGCGTATTACTGTTTGGTGCAGACCAAGCATTTCATAAATTAAAAGTAAATCACGAAAAATGATGAACTCCGAGGAAAATTCAAAACGGGAAGTTCTTATCAAAAGACCAAATTAAAAGCACGTTACGGCCGCGTGTACATGTTTCGTTAATTAACAGATATGCATGCAGCATTATAAAGAAAGGACATGTTTTCTTTTAATTAGAAGAAGGATAGAAAAGTTATCCTTTGCATCGACAACTATTTGATATAATGGGATATAAACATCAGGGTTTGCATTTCGTCGTTCCTAATTTTAAACAGTCTCTTCAAAAATGTAAATCTATATATTTGATACATTGATTTTATATCGTTATTCACCTTTTTGCTTTGGATTAACGAATCTGTTTTTTGCCAAATGTTCAAACGAAATTGTACAGTGTGAGGATACATACTTATGTAATATCTCGTCAATTGCACAGTATAGAGATCCATAAGATGGTGTATAATTATGTACCATCTCGTCAATTGTATAGTGTACGGATAGATAAGGTGGTGTATATATGTATATATCATCTCGTCAAACATACAGTTTGGGGATACATAAGGGGTGTATAATTAAGTACCATCTCGTCAGACATACAGTGTAGGAACACATAAAGTGGTGTATAGTTATGTTCCATTTCGTCAATTGCATAGTATAAGGATACATAAGGTGGTGTATATAATTATGTATGTATCATCTCGTCAAACATACAGTTAAGGGATACATAAGGTGGTGATTAATTATGTACTATCTCGTCAAACATACACTGTAGGAATACATAAGGTGGTGTATAATAATGTACCATCTCGTCAATTGTAGAGTGTAAGGATACATACAAATATAAGTTGGTGTATATATGTATGTACCAACTCGTCAAACATACAGTGTGGGGATACATAGGGTGGTGTATAATTATGTACTATCTCGTCAAATATACAGTGTAGAGATACATAAAGTGGTGTATAATTATATTCGTTACATATTTGTTTGTTTTGATATTGTGATCACTGCTGTACCCACATTTTGACTATTTTAACTACTATGTCTGTTTAGTTCAAGATCGTTGTGAATATTATGGAATGTGATGGGACCGTCATACAAGTGTGAGGTTAAGCTTGATAAAACCAACGTTCACCAGCAGTGACATCGAGTAATGAACTGTATTGCAAGAAGTGATTGATATTACATACCAAGCCTAAAGGTTATTTTTCCGAAATGTTGTATGCAGCTGTGAAATATTCATTTTAGTATTAAGGTTATATTTTTATAGCGTATTACTGTTTGGTGCAGACCAAGCATTTCATAAATTAAAAGTAAATCACGAAAAATGATGAACTCCGAGGAAAATTCAAAACGGGAAGTTCTTATCAAAAGACCAAATTAAAAGCACGTTACGGCCGCGTGTACATGTTTCGTTAATTAACAGATATGCATGCAGCATTATAAAGAAAGGACATGTTTTCTTTTAATTAGAAGAAAGATAGAAAAGTTATCCTTTGCATCGACAAGTATTTGATATAATGGGATATAAACTTCAGGGTTTGCATTTCGTCGTTCCTAATTTTAAACAGTCTCTTCAAAAATGTAAATCTATATATTTGATACATTGATTTTATATCGTTATTCACCTCTTTGCTTTGGATTAACGAATCTGTTTTTTGCCAAATGTTCAAACGAAATTGTACAGTGTGAGGATACATACTTATGTAATATCTCGTCAATTGCACAGTATAGAGATCCATAAGATGGTGTATAATTATGTACCATCTCGTCAATTGTATAGTGTACGGATAGATAAGGTGGTGTATATATGTATATATCATTTCGTCAAACATACAGTTTGGGGATACATAAGGGGTGTATAATTAAGTACCATCTCGTCAGACATACAGTGTAGGAACACATAAGGTGGTGTATAGTTATGTTCCATTTCGTCAATTGCATAGTGTAAGGAGATATAAGGTGGTGTATATATAGAATAAAGGACTTTTTGTTTTTGATACTGACTTTATCACAGTAAAATATCAGGTGAGCCCGAAGGGCGAGCCTGATATTTTCTGTGATAAAGTCAGTATCAAAAACAAAAAGTCCTTTATTCTGTTTATCGGTAATTTAAAAAAAATTAAAAATCGCTACAATAATAGAGAAAATAACAAACGAACTTCTTTTTCGCGTCGGATCACGGCGAATCACACTTGACGTCACAGGCTGCATTACGTCATTTGAAATTTTGTCACAGTGCAGTAAACATGGCGTTCTCTTGCACAAAGTATAAAGATTTGAAGGAATTATTGCATGTGTTTCATTAATATTCTGCTTTGGACATAACTCTAACGATGGCAAATATAATGGTAGCATACCGGTAAGTCAAATTTCTGTATTTTTCACAAAGCATCAACATAGAGGGGGATAGGAGGGTTCCTGATCCCGAAATCCCGGCCCGTTTAAAAACACGAAATCACGAGGTTCCGAATTTAAATAAAGTAAATCCCGACATCCCGAAATCACGAGCTTAAAAACACCCGATCCCGGAGTCCAGATAAAGGTCCTATCCATGCATCCATGACCCCCCCCCCCCCCGAGCATAGTAAGTCAGAACATTAGAATGATACGATATGAATTAGCAGATTGTTCATCGATCATCATTTTTAAGTTCAACGACAAGTTATTATAAATATATTTTACTTAGTTTAGTGGATACTTGTCATTATTCGCTCAGTGTTCATCGTGAAAACGATCACATTGATTTCAAATAATTTTAAGAAAGCACTGAGGAGTAGTCCAAATAATTATGACGTCTATTATATTTTTTCGTCATGATTAATTGGACTATGTGAGGAGACATTTTAGGAGCTGAGTGACTGTTAAAGTTATTTGTAAATTATCTGAACAAGCTAATTTCTTGTCTACTGTCATAATTATTTCAAACATTTTAATAGACGTCACTAAACTTTTAGCTTAATATAATTCTTGCTTTTGTCAAAGTCTTGTTCATCTATTTTCAACAAGGACCAGAAATATGAAAATTGGAGTTTACAGTCCCTGTGGTTACCTTTAATTTCTTATGGGAATTTAGGGGAAGGCGACCTGTGTCAGTCAACCCGGTTACCCCCCTTTTTAAAATTTATCCTACATGTAAATCCGCAAATGAATAAGTTCACTTTTTTGTTCTTTGTTCTATGAATATCTGTCTTTAAATTGACCATTATTTTCTAGCTTCTCTCATGCGATAGCGGTACCTTTTTGGTCACTATTTATGTGTTGCGTTTAAATATGAATTGTAACACTTTATAGTGACTGAACAGGTAAAACCAATACTTCTCAAGAAACAGAAAAAGAAAACTACTTGGAACAGCACCCGGCTATGTATTGGTATTGTATACATAAAAACTCGGGATTGGAACATCATGGACGATATAATAATGTTAGTCATGTACTTAATATATCAATTATAGATAACGCATTTTTTTTTAAAAGTCTATCGGCTTTTTCATGCATTTTTTGTTTACATTTTGACATCAATCGTTCAAAAAGGCTAAACTAACTTTGTGAAAGTTTCAAACAATGTAAAGTGTTTCAGTCGCCAAAAATCTCGTGCATTTCTGCGAAAAAAATCACGCGCAATTTTGTGAATGAAAGGGAAAGTAGATCCTTACGCGTTGTATTCGCGCATGTCAATTGCGCACTAACCCAATAATTTTAATATCACGGCCAGTCCACTGATACTGACATTATCAGCGAGTACACATCAAAGGAAAAATATACAAATTACCGATAAATAATTATGTATGTATCATCTCGTCAAACATACAGTTAAGGGATACATAAGGTGGTGATTAATTATGTACTATCTCGTCAAACATACACTGTAGGAATACATAAGGTGGTGTACAATAATGTACCATCTCGTCAATTGTAGAGTGTAAGGATACATACAAATATAAGTTGGTGTATATATGTATGTACCAACTCGTCAAACATACAGTGTTGGGATACATAGGGTGGTGTATAATTATGTACTATCTCGTCAAATATACAGTGTAGGGATACATAAAGTGGTGTATAATTATATACCATCTCGTCAAATGTACAGTGTGGGGATACATAAAATAAATAAACTCTTCATAGATACCAGGATTTCAATTTTATATTTACGCCAGCCGCGCGTTTCGTCTACAAAAGACTCATCAGTGTTTAATTATTTAACATCTCGTCAATTTAGACAGCCTTATCAATTCCGACAGTCTGTTTAAAACCAGCCTTAACTAAACACTCATGTTTGCTATCTGGGACGTTTGAAAAATACTCGTTCTGAGCACGATTAAAACAATTGCCCCTAGACACCAAGTTACAATCAAAATTAATCAACAGACATAACAAACTAACAGTTAAATCAATCAACAGACATAACAAACTAACAGTTAAATATTCCAGGAAGAAGAAAATAATAAACACGGTAACTGGAGATATAGTTTGCTTTTGTAAGAACACATATACTACACAACTATTGACACATATGATAACTAATGCCTAAATAATCAGAACATAGATAACCCATGATGTAGGGAAAAGTCATATCATATTCAAAGCGATATAGTTTTTACGTCTCTTTTGCCTCCATTTCTTTTTAGTTATTTTCCGAATTCTATTTTTTGGCCTTGTGAGTCTACTTGTTGTTTGGTGATATTTTGTGAATTTCATTGCTTATATCAAATTGGGACTCGTGTTCCTTTAGATTTCGATAACTTAGACTCGATAAAATGTTCATGCTATTTAAAATGCATTTGACATATTATCAGTCATCTGCATAGCCAGTACCATAGTCGTCATTCTTAATAGTTATAAAAGGTACCAGGCTTATAATTTAATACGCCAGACTCATCAGTGAAGCTCAGATCATAATAGTTATAAAGTCAAAAACAAATACAAATTTGAAAAGCATTTCCACAATGTCACTGCCTGTTCAACTTTCAACCCTATCATAAAGACTTAGTACTTTTTTACAATTTACTTATATCAGGATTCATATTACCCGAATATTAGAAAGCCTTGAATGCTGAATTTTGCCATTGTTTGTTATGGTAATTTTCTTAAATGACTTAGTTATGTGTGCTTGCAACGTCTAGAAGACATCATTTACAGATATATTCGTATATAGAGAAGCCATGTTATGCGGTTTTATGCCATCGAGGAAAGTAAAATGCGATTTGATAGTGTACCTTTGGTTTGTTTTCTAAGTCATTTTTAAAAATTTCCTGTTTACAAAATAGTTTTTTAAAAAACTAAGGATTTTCTTATTTCAGGCATAGATTACCTTAGCCGTATTTGGCACAAGCTTTTGGAATTTTCGATCATCGATGCTCTTCAATTTTGTACGTGTTTGACTTAATAAATATTTAGATATGAGCGTTACTGGTAAGTCTTATGTAGACGAAACGCGCGTCTGGCGTACTAAATTTTAACCCTGGTACCTTTGATAACTATTTATACCACTGCTTCGATACCCCTGCTGGTGGACGCTTACTCTGCGAGAGTATCACAAACCCAGTAGTCAGCACTTCGGTGTTGACAGGAGTATCAACTACTAAGACAAAGGGGCAGCCAGCTTTGCAACTTCGTCCAAAATTTCAGTTTCATTGATCTAATGATAAACTTAATTAAGTATTTTTCGACCTTGCGTAGTATCTACTTTTCTTATTTCAATCAGTATATATTTTGACAAAGAGAACAACAAGAATTACCAATGTTGTGTCGATACTTGACATTTTATGAAGCATCATTTGTTGCCATCAATATAATTAGTGCTGTATCTTTGCTGTGTATTTCTGTTATTGTTTTTTACTCGGCATCTTCTACTGGTCACATTCATATCTATCGTATTCATATTATATAACTGGCGTATCAAAATGATAAACCTGGTACATTTGATAACCATTTATAACCATGAGTCGATTACACTGCTTTGGGTGTTTCGTCCCTGCGGGTATAACCAGGTCACTAGTCAACACTTCGGTGTTGCCATGAATATCATTGTATGGTCATTTATTTTATTAATTTTCTGTTACAAAACTATGATTTTTTTCGAACATTAACGACTTTCTTATCCTAGATATAAACTACCTAAAGGAGGGACTAAAGATACCAAAGGGACAGTCAAACTCATAAATCTAAAACAAACTGACAACGCCATGGCTAAAAATGAAAAAGACAAACAGAAAAACAATAGTACACATGACACAACATAGAAAACTAAAGAATAAACAACAAGAACCCCACCAAAAACTAGGGGTGATTTCAGGTGCTCCGAAAGGGTAAGCCATTCTTGGAACAACGTTTTGGAATTTGATTTCTCGATGCTCTTC
>NW_027267503.1:0-31637 GCF_963676685.1 Mytilus edulis | reverse complement strand
TTTAAATTTTTAGGGCATTTTTCTTTTAATAGCCTTAAAAATAACTCTCATTCTGTAAAGCAAAATCTCATGAAAATGATTTTACTATATAGTCTTTCTGTTACAAGATTATTTATCAATTATGCACATTGATCATTATATTATCGGTATTGCATTACAGTTACCTAAGTTTCCTTTTTATTTTGCTTATTTATTCTTTATACTTTTGCACCACATTATTTCTATTCTTTATTTTGTTGTTCATTTTCTCTATTCTCTATTTTTTGTTGCTATTACATTTATTCTCTATTCTGTAAACCCCATTCAGACCCTCATAGGTAAACTTCTATTGTATGAATGGGATAAACTGACCTTTCAATTCTCAAGGCTAAATAAGTATTTTATAGGCTAAATACAAACTTACCTGTCAAGGTAGAATTGTAATCTGAGTGATATCGGTGTTATTCAAGTCACCATAATCCTTAAAATTCTTAAGTTAGTTAGGAAGTGGATATGAATATATATATTAATTTGTATGTGTTTCTTTTTCTTCTAGAAATGAACTTGATATTAAGGAAGAATAGAGAAGAACAGTTTCATAGAGATTCATTCAACATTGCAATACCATTTTACAGCCACCTATTTGTGCAGCCATATAAAAATGGTCTTAATCAAATATAGAGAAACTTGTGAGACATTGCTTATTACCACCTAACACAGACCAGGTTTAAATTTGAGTGGCATCACATTCGTTGTTCTCAAGTTATGCCAATAAATTGAAAATTTGCTGAATTTGCTGTTACAGCACACAGTCAAACAGGATGTTTTTGTTACCAACAACAGGTAAACCTCCAGCAAGTGTTCAGCAAGCAATGTCTTTCTTCATGTTATATCAATTTGTTATCACACAGACAGTCGCACAGGATAAAGTTTTGTCACCAACCTGTATGCCTCCAGATAATGTCTTTCTTCATGTAATTCCAATTTGTCTTCACACAGACAGTTACACAGGATAAAGTTTTGTCACCAACATCTATGCCTCCAGATAACATCTTTCTTCATGACAGGCAGTCTTATGTTAACCGAATCTGCATCATCACCTCTCCACCAACAGCCAGTCTTATGTCATAACTGAATCTGCATCATCATCTCTCCACCTACAGCCAGTCTTATGTTAACTGAATCTGCATCATCATCTCTCCACCAACAGACAGTCTTATGTTAACTGAATCTGTATCATCATCTTTCCACCAACAGCCAGTCTTATGTTAACTGAATCAGCATCATCATCTTGTCACCAACAGATAGTCTATCATCTCTCTACCAACAGCCAGTATTTCATCTCTCCACCAACAGACAGTCTTATGTTAACTGAATCAGCATCATCATCTCTCCACCAACAGACAGCCTGGTAAAACTGAATCAGCTCCTCGTCTCTCAACTGACAGACAGTCTGATGAAGACCTAATCTGCCTCTAATGTCTCAACCAACTGGCAGTTTTAGAGTTAATTAAATCAGCATCTTACTGAATAAGCATCATCTTCGTTCAACCAACAACAGTCTGGCATATACTGAAAAAGCATCATCATCTCTCAACCAACAAACAGTCTGGCATATACTGAAAAAGCATCATCATCTCTCAGCCAACGGACTGTCTGGCATATACTGAATTACCATTATCATGTCTCAACCAACAAACAGTCTGGCATATACTGAATTACCATTATCATCTCTCTACCTACAAACAGTCTGCCATATACTGAATTACCATCATTTTGTTTCAACAAATGAACAGACTGGCATATACTGAATAAGCATCTTCATCTTTCAACCAACAGTGGCAAATTCTGAATTAGCATCATCATCTTTCAACCAACAAACAGTCTGACATATACTGAATAAGCATCCTCATCTCTCAACCAACAAACAGTCTGGCATATACTGAATTACCATCATCTTCCCTCTACCAACAAACAGTCTGGCATATACTGAATTAGCATCATCATCTCTCTACCAACAAATAGTCTGGCATATACTCAATTAGCATAATCATCTCCCAACCAACAATAGTCTGGCATAAACTGAATTAGCATCATCATCTCTCAACCAACAACAGTCTGGCATGTACTGAATTAGCATCATCATCTCTCAATCATCAAACAGTCTGGCATATTCTGAATTAGCATCATCATCTTTCAACCAACAGTCTGGCATATACTGCATAACCATCATAATCTCTCTACCAACAAACAGTCTGGCATATACTGAATTAGCATCATCATCTCTCAGCCAACAAACAGTCTGGCATTTACTGAATTACCATCATCATGTCTCAACCAAAAAACAGTCTGGCATATACTGAATTACCATCATCATCTCTCAACTAACAAACAGTCTACAATATACTGAATTACCATCATTTTGTTTCAACAAATGAACAGACTGGCATATACTGAATAAGCATCATCATCTTTCAACCCACAGTGGCAAATACTGAATTAGCATCATCATCTTTCAACCAGCAAACAGTCTGACATATACTGAATAAGCATCCTCATCTCTCAACCAACAAACAGTCTGGCATATACTGAATTACAATCATCATCCCTTTACCAACAAATAGTCTGGCATATACTGAATAAGCATCATCATCTCTAAACCAACAAACAGTCTGGAATTTACTGAATTAGCATTATCTTCGTTCAACCAAAAACAGTCTGGTATGTAATGAATTAGCATCACCATCTCTCTACCAACAAACAGTCTGACATATACTGAATTAACATAATCATCTCCCAACCAACAATAGTTTGGCATATACTGAATTAGCATCATCATCTCTCAACCAACAACAGTCTGGCATGTACTGAATTAGCATCATCATCTCTCAACCAACAAACAGTCTGGCATATTCTGAATTAGCATCATCATCTTTCAACCAACAGTCTGGGATATACTGAATTACCATCATAATCTCCCTACCAACAAACAGTCTGGCATTTACTGAATTAGCATCATAATCTCTCAACCAACAAATAGTCTGGCATATACTGAATTAGCATTAACATCTCTCAACTGACAGACAGTCTGATGAAGACCTAATCTGCCTCTAATGTCTCAACCAACTGACAGTTTTAGAGTTAATTAAATCAGCATCTTACTGAATAAGCATCATCTTCGTTCAACCAACAACAGTCTGGCATATACTGAATAAGCATCACCATCTCTCAACCAACAAACAGTCTGGCATATACTGAAAAAGCATCCTCATCTCTCAGCCAACAGACTGTCTGGCATATACTGAATAACCATCATCATGTCTCAACCAACAAACAGTCTGGCATATACTGAATTACCATTATCATGTCTCAACCATCAAACAGTCTGGCATATACTGAATTACCATTATCATCTCTCAACCAACAAACAGTCTGCCATATACTGAATTACCATCATTTTGTTTAAACAAATGAACAGACTGGCATATACTGAATAAGCATCTTCGTCTTTCAACCAACAGTGGCAAATTCTGAATTAGCATCATCATCTTTCAACCAACAAACAGTCTGACATATACTGAATAAGCATCCTCATCTCTCAACCAACAAACAGTCTGGCATATACTGAATTACCATCATCATCCCTCTACCAACAAACAGTCTGGCATATACTGAATTACCATCATCATCTCTCTACCAACAAATAGTCTGGCATATACTGAATTAACATAATCATCTCCCAACCAACAATAGTCTGGCATAAACTGAATTAGCATCATCATCTCTCAACCAAACAACAGTCTGACATGTACTGAATTAGCATCATCATCTCTCAACCAACAAACAGTCTGGCATATTCTGAACTAGCATCATCATCTTTCAACCAACAGTCTGGCATATACTGAATAACCATCATAATCTCTCTACCAACAAACAGTCTGGCATATACTGAATTAGCATCATCATCTCTCAGCCAACAAACAGTCTGGCATTTACTGAATAAGCATCATCTTCGTTCAACCAACAACAGTCTGGCATATACTGAATTAGCATCATCATCTCTCAACCAACAAACAGTCTGGCATTTACTGAATAAGCATCATCTTCGTTCAACCAACAACAGTCTGGCATATACTGAATAAGCATCTTCATCTATTAACCAACAAACAGTCTGGCATATACTGAAAAAGCATCATCATCTCTCAGCCAACAGACTGTCTGGCATATACTGAATTACCATCATCATGTCTAAACCCAACAAACAGTCTGGCATATACTGAATTACCATCATCATCTCTCAACCAACAAACAGTCTGCCATATACTGAATAACCATCATTTTGTTTCAACAAATGAACAGACTGACATATACTGAATAAGCATCATCATCTTTCAACCAACAGTGGCAAATACTGAATTAGCATCATCATCTTTCAACCAACAAACAGTCTGACATATACTGAATAAGCATCCTCATCTCTCAACCAACAAACAGTCTGGCATATACTGAATTACAATCATCATCCCTCTACCAACAAATAGTCTGGCATATACTGAATTAGCATCATCATCTCTAAACCAACAACAGTCTGGAATCTACTGAATTAGCATTATTTTCGTTCAACCTAAAACAGTCTGGCATGTACTAAATTAGCATCACCATCTCTCTACCAACAAACAGTCTGGCATATACTGAATTAACATAATCATCTCCCAACCAACAATAGTCTGGCATATACTGAATTAACTTAATCATCTCCAAACCAACAATAGTGGCATATACTGAATTAACATAATCATCTCCCAACCAACAATAGTCTGGCATATACTGAATTAACTTAATCATCTCCCAACCAACAATAGTCTGGCATATACTGAATTAGCATCATCATCTCTCAACCAACAACAGTCTGGCATGTACTAAATTAGCATCATCATCTCTAAACCAACAAACAGTCTGGCATATACTGAACTACCATCCTCAAGTCTCAACAAACAGTCTGGCATATACTGAATAAGCATCATCATCTCTCAACCAACAAACAGTCTGGCATATACTGAAAAAGCATCCTCATTTTCAGCCAACAGACTGTCTGGCATATACTGAATTAGCATCATCATCTCTCAACCAACAAACAGTCTGGCATATACTGAATTACCATCATTTTGTCTCAACAAATGAACAGACTGGCATATACTGAATAAGCATCATCATCTTTAAACCAACAGTGGCAAATACTGAATTAGCATCATCATCTTTCAACCAACAAACAGTCTGACATATACTGAATAAGCATCCTCATCTCTCAACCAACAAACAGTCTGGCATATACTGAATTACCATCATCATCCCATTACCAACAAATAGTCTGGCATATACTGAATAAGCATCATCATCTCTAAACCAACAAACAATCTGGAATTTACTGAATTAGCATCATCTTCGTTCAACCAATAACAGTCTGGCATATACTGAATTACCATCATTTTGTCTCAACAAATGAACAGACTGGCATATACTGAATAAGCATCATCATCTTTAAACCAACAGTGGCAAATACTGAATTAGCATCATCATCTTTCAACCAACAAACAGTCTGACATATACTGAATAAGCATCCTCATCTCTCAACCAACAAACAGTCTGGCATATACTGAATTACCATCATCATCCCATTACCAACAAATAGTCGGGCATATACTGAATAAGCATCATCATCTCTAAACCAACAAACAATCTGGAATTTACTGAATTAGCATCATCTTCGTTCAACCAATAACAGTCTGGCATATACTGAATTAGTATCATCATCTCTCTACCAACAAACAGTCTGGCATATACTGAATTAACATAATCATCTCCCAACCAACAATAGTCTTGCTTATACTGAATTAGCATCAACATCTCTCAACCAACAACAGTCTGGCATGTACTGAATTAGCATCATTATCTCTCAACCAACAAACAGTCTGGCATATTCTGAATTAGCATCATCAACTTTCAACCAATAGTCTGGCATATTCTGAAGTAGCATCATCATCATTCAACCAACAGTCTGGCATATACTGAATTAGCATCATCATCTTTCAACCAACAGTCTGTCATATTCTGAATTAGCATCATCATCTTTCAACTAACAGTCTGGCATATGCTGAATTACCATCATAATCTCTCTACCAACAAACAGTCTGGCATATACTGAATTAGCATCATCATCTCTCAACCAACAAACGGTCTGGCATATTCTGAATTAGCATCATCATCTTTCAACTAACAGTCTGGCATATGCTGAATTACCATCATAATCTCTCTTCCAACAAACAGTCTGGCATATACTGAATTAGCATCATCTCTAAACCAACAAACAGTCTGGAATTACTGAATTAGCATCATCTTCGTTGAACCAGTCTGGCATATACTGAATTAGTATCATCATCTCTCTACCAACAAACAGTCTCGCATATACTGAATGATCATCATCATCTCCCAACCAACAATAGTCTGGCATATACTGAATTAGCATCATCATCTATCAACCAACAACAGTCTGTCATGTACTGAATTAGCATCATCATCTCTCAACCAACAAACAGTGGCATATTCTGAATTAGCATCATCATCTTTGAACCAACAGTCTGGAATATACTTAATTAGCATCATCATCTTTCAACCAACAGTATGACATATACTGAATTAGTATTATCATCTTTCAACCAACAGTCTGGCATATACTGAATTAGCATCATCATCTTTCAACCAACAGTCTGGCATATTCTGAATTAGCATCATTATCTTTCAACCAACAGTATGACATATACTGAATTAGCATCATCATCTTTCAACCAACAGTCTGGCATATTCTGAATTAGCATCATTATCTTTCAACCAACAGTATGACATTTACCTTATTCATAGTTTCAATCAACAAACTGAGTTCTTCAAACACAAATGCATGATTTTCTGCATCTTCTATGATATACTGATACTAGCATCCTCATCTTTCAACCAACTGAAAGTTTGGTGTGATCTGAATCAGCATTAACGTATCTCATCATCAGACATCCTTGCGTGAACTGAATCAGTCTTCTCATCTCTCAACCAACAAACAGTCTGGCATATACTGAATTATCATCATCATCCCTCTACCAACAAACAGTCTGGCATATACTGAATTAGCATCATCATCTCTAAACCAAAAAACAGTCTGGAATTTACTGAATTAGCATCATCTTCGTTCAACCAATAACAGTCTGGCATATACTAAATTACCATCGTCCTCTCTCTACCAACAAACAGTCTGGCATATACTGAATTAACATATTCATCTCCCAACCAACAATAGTCTGGCATATAGGGAATTAGTATCATCATCTCTCAACCAACAACAGTGTGGCATGTACTGAAATAGCATCATCAAGTCATAACCAACAAACAGTCTGGCATATACTGAATTACCATCATCATCTCTCAACCAACAAAGTCTGCCATATACTGAAAAACCATCATTTTGTTTCAACAAATGAACAGACTGGCAAATTCTGCATTAGTATCATCATCTTTCAACCAACAAACAGTCTGGTATATTCTGAATTAGCATCATCATCTTTCAACCAACAGTCTGGCATATTTTGAAATAGCATCATCATCGTTTAACTAACAGTCTGGCATATACTGAATAAGCATCATCATCTTTCAACCAACAGTCTGGCATATTCTGAATTAGCATCATCATCTTTCAACCAACAGTATGACATATACTGAATTAGCATCATCATCTTTCAACCAACAAACAGTCTGGCATATACATCATGATCTTTCCACCAACAAATATTCTACTTTGTACTGAATCAGCATCATCATATTTCCACCAACTGAAAGTTTGGTGTGATCTGAATCAGCATTAACGTATCTCATCATTAGACATCCTTGCGTGAACTGAATCAGTCTTCTCATCTCTCCACCAACAGAAAGCCTGGTTTAAACTTTATCAATATCATCATCTCTCAGCCAACAGACAATCTTGTCTCTACTGAATAAGCCTCCACCATCATACAGCTTGGTTTTTTTTTAAATTGAATCAGCATCATCGTCTCTCAATCAACAGAGTTATGATGTGTACTGAAGCAACTAAATAAGCATCATCACTTATCTACCAACAGATAGTCTGGTCTGTACTGAATCAGCATCATCATCTCTGCATTAACAGACATTCTGGTGTGTACTGAATCAGCCTGTTCATCTCTCATCCAACATAAAGACTGGTGTGTATTGAATTATAATCCAGATGTCTCAACCAGCAGACAGTCTGGTGTCTACTGAATCAGCATCTGCTGTCCACAACATACAGCCTTGTTTATACGGAATCAGCTTCATCATCTCTCCACAACTGACAATTTGGTGCATAATAATATTCTTTCAACTAACAAACAGCCTAGTGTGTACTGAATCAGCTTCTCAATCTCTCAACCAACAAAAACCTGGTGTGGACCGAATCAGCCTCTTCTTCCCTCTTTAAACTCACAGTCTGGTTGTTATGGATCATCATCAACATATGTCTACCAACATACAGGGAACTGAATAAGCCTGCACATCTCTCCACCAACAGACAGCTTGGTCTATACTGAAACAGCCTTTTAATCTCAAAACTAACAGCCAGCCTGGTGTGTACTGAATCAACATCTTCATCTCTTAATTTACAGAAAGCCTGGTGTGTACTCATACAACCTCCTTATCTTGTGACCAACAGATGTCATGGTGTATACTGAAACAGCTTTTCATCTCTCAACCAACACAAAGCCTGGTGTGTTATGAATCAGCTTCATCATCCCATCACCAACAGAAAGACAGGTGTGTATTGAATCAGACTACTGATTTCTCAACCAACAGATAGTTTTGATTTTAAGTATCCGAGTTGTGGGGTTTTATTCATTTAGGAACAATATCTGAAAAATGCTTTAAGCAGTTCTCATGAAACTTGGGTGAATTGATTATTCTATTGATGAAAGCTCCTTTTTAATTTTCATCAATTGACATCGAGAAGTAATCAAACATTATTCTTTGAAAATATGACAGGTGTATCATATGCTCATGGCGCAGCTGTTTATTTAACATTCTATATCAATAAGATTTGCTCAGGTTTTGTGGTTTCTGAGCTATAAGGGGCATTAAGGGATCAAAAATGTCATTTCTTTATTTGTCATAGAAAATGACATTTCTTACTGTGTCCAGCACATTACCATAATTAAGTGTCAATATAAAAATGAAGATGTGGTATAATTGCCAATGAGACAACTCTCCATAGCAGACCAATTAACACATAAATTAAGAAGTACAGCCTTTAACAGCAAGCAAAGCCAACACGGTATAGCCCACTATAAAAGGCCAAGACATGACAATGTAAAACAATTCAAACAAGAAAACTAACGGCCTAATTAATGTACAAAAAATGAACAGAAAACAAATATGTAATACATAAACAAAAGACAACTACTGAATTACAGGCTTCTGTAATAGAGTAATAATTTTTTTTTTAAGTCAAAATCATATTTCATGATTCAATTAATTCATCAACTTTTTTTTCATTGCAGTTTATTATTCCTACACTTTTAGTTGTGACCTGCAGCAGGTATTTTAGCCAATATTTCACCATTTTAAAGCCCTGCAGCTGAAGACTCTCAGAAAATGCTAAGTATTTTACTGCTTTACCTTAGCTTATATAATATTGTGTTTAAAGGTTTACCAAAGCTTATATAAAATTTTGTTTAAAGGTTCTATAATTGACACTTAAACATTGGCATGAAATTGCAAGTTTTGTTTTATTTAGCTTTAAGGATTATTGTTAAAATAGTACATACAAAAACTTGCAACCCTGTTTTTAAATGACCATAAATTTTGGCGGTCATGTATTGGTATTACTGCTGTTCAACATTGTCGGCCACAAATATAGTTTCCTGACTAAAACTGAAGTATTAGCTCAATTGTTAATAATTTTAAAATAACGTAAAGGAATGTGGGTATCGTGAGAATCTCTCACTGACAACACTGGATAATAGTTATAAGTACTTTGCTAATGACTAAAGACATGAACATGGTTCAACTTGTATTTTGTGACTTCAATAACTTGTATTTAAAAGGGAAGTTACATTTATTTGTCAAATAGAAATATAGGTTCAATAGAATATAACAATACAAAAGTATCTTTGACACTTTTGGTACTGTGAATAAAAATGAATTTCAGAGTTAATTACATTAACAATATAAATTAATAATGTGTTAAATTTAGTCTTTAGTCAAAGAAGAACATAATCTATATTTGTTCATTATCAATAACAGTCATATTAAGCTAGATATAGTTCACTAGGAAATTAGTTCAGTCTATCACATGAAAACATGTTTAACCTCTTTCTCTGGACACAGTTCAAGTTTTGAATCGTATCAACTGATATAACAGCTCCTGTTGCCTGATTCAAGTCCAATTCCAACAGTAATGATCCTGCTACAGACTTGATTACACAGTTCACTCTACAGTATTTTTACCAGTACATTTATAATGTACAAGTCCACATATGCTTCATTGATTTTCCTTATTTGTCAAAAAGGTTGTCTACAGCTAGTTGTAATAAAATGTTCACATTAAACTGAAAAACCTACTTTCACCTTTTTCTTTTAAGGAGGCTCGCGGGTATAAAATTTTCAGAAAAAATTAAAAACATTTATTTTTCATTACAAATTTTATTTATTACCTTTAGTAGTTGTTACTTTATCATATGGTACAAAAATCTTTCCAAAAAACCAATTCGTGTTGGCCCTAGGTGACTTTTAAAATGTAGATATCATTGAAAAAGCTCCAAATTATCTCCCTTTGGTGCAAAAATGCCATTTTTTGGCATTAAAATTGAAATATCTTTTTTAACTCATCGGTGACCTATATTTTTTATTGTTGTTTTCGAATAAGTTGTACATAAACTAAATAATTGTAAAATTTAAGCGATTTCTGTAATTTAGTTCTTTTTTTATTTCGATATTACTTCTGTTTCTCCTATTAGTTTAACAGAAAAAAAGGACATTAACAAAAATGTATGCTTCTTTCGATGGCAGATTGTGACCGTAAATGAAAGGTGACCCCATTTTTTTATTTCATTTTTCTTTTAAGTATAAGATAAAGTTCATTTATAGGAAAATATAGCAAAGTCCTATATTAAATAAAAATTTCGATTTAGACCCGCGAGCCCCCTTAAAAGTATTTTTCTTCATTTTTGGTCACTTTCAGTTATTGTGAGATTAATCTAGTTTTAAAACAGGGGCTTGTCATCTGGATTGTACTGCTGTTCATAGACTGTAAAAGCTCATCATAGTTACCTCAATAGAATAAAAATAAGTTTATGTCACTGCCAAAAGAGTTCTGATTTACAGTACTACAGAGCAAGCTATTGCATGTATATTTGACAAAGTGCATAG
Source organism: Mytilus edulis (assembly GCF_963676685.1). Lineage (NCBI taxonomy): Eukaryota > Metazoa > Mollusca > Bivalvia > Mytilida > Mytilidae > Mytilus > Mytilus edulis. Next base: position 20,201 of record NW_027267503.1, on the reverse strand, counting down.
TAAAATTCTTACCCTTAGTGGCACAGGCGCTTGGGTATAATATGATACATATTTTTTTTAAAGTTTTTTTTTGTTGTTTAAATTATTCAATTTTCTATATTTATAATACGTATCTATCACTTCTGTGCATGTCTCAATTAGTTTCGAGTGATTTAAAGGACTAAGTGAAAATACCAAATTTTACTATCCATACTAAGAAACAAAAAGGCAACCAACTCAACCCTATTTTCTGCTATCTATAAATACATAAATAGACCTACCTGTATTCCCCAATTTTTCTGGAAATTGTGTCTTCCTTGCCGTCAGATCACAGGCATTGTTTATATTTATCAAACTGGTACTGTTCGTAACATTTTTAGTCCATCTCAAGCATATAATAAAAAGATTTTAACTATTTTGAGAACTTTCAAATTTATGTGCCCGGAAGTTGACTGTTTTTCCCGATGTTTTATTTAAGGGAAATAATTTTTTCCTGGACTTTTTCGGAACATCTCTGCAAGTATGTATGAAAATGATAAAGTGATACGATGTTTTGGAAAAACTTGGCAAAGATGGTCATGCAGTCCTTGAAAGGGAAAGAATTTCCCAAAAAGATTCTGTGCAGGTTATGTGTGATAACTGCAATGCATATTAACCAAAAAAGCTATGTCAAGACACAGAGCCACATGCCAGGGAGTATCATCAAAACAGATAAATGCCATTCCAGCACAATTGATTATCAAAGATAATGATGTATCTGAAAGTTTTGTCAAAAACATCTTGACAAAATTTACCAAAGATGACATTGGTAAAATCTGACAATCTGATAATTTGGTAAAAAAAGTTGGAGGTATATTCTGTGGTCGAAAAATATAACAAAAGAAGACCAATTATCCCAAGTCAGAAAGAGTGTGATGAACGACATGAGGAGGTTAGCTGAAACATACAACTTTTTTAAAGAAGAAGTCAAGAAGGATCACTCGTTACTAATAAACACTGCTGCTGATATGTTTAATAGATTTGTTTTCAAAGATCTGCAAGAGGCAGTATGTAATTATACGGAAGTAGGTGATTCATATGGAGATACATCTTTTAAGTTAAAACATGGTCTTAAATATGCATTATATTATGTTTTAAAAAAAGTCAGCAGAGATTTTGAGGGTAGAACATCTCAGTAAATTTGCAGACGATAAAGCAGAGGAGGTCACAACATTTTTGCATATTTTTGAAACCACCAAAAAATTAATAATTTTCAAATGCTTTATTCAATAAAAGAAAAAATCGTCAGGTTAATTTGAGAAAGCCACATCGAATAACAGATGATAATTTATTCACCATCAGACAATTCACCATTGAAAGAATTAAAAATATAGTAGAAATGTACAAAGAATATAAAATCTGGACACGATCAGACTTCATTAAATTGAGGAATCTTGTGGTATGTCGCTTGACAATGTGCAATGGACGACGTGGTGGAGAAGCATGCGGACATCTTAGATCAGAGTTCAAAGATGCTGTTGAAGACAATTGGATTAATAAAAAATGGAAGAATGATCCATATGTGCTTTTCCAAGTATTGAAGAATGTCTACAAGGCTGGCAAAGGGATAAAAATACTGGTACCAGTTTTGTTCACTTTAGAAACATTGGCAGCAACTATTTTATTAGATGATGATGACCTTAGGCAGCAAGCTGAAGTTTTATCTAATAACAGGTATGTTTTTGCAAACACTCATAATTCCTTGGAATATGTAAACGGCTACTGAGGTATGCAACTTGTTGCAAGTGATGCTGGTATAAGAGAAGATGAGGCAAAGAAGATCAATGACACCTTAATTCGACATTTTACCAGCACTGAAATGGCTGCAAAGGACATACCAGAGAACGAGCGACAATATTTCTATACACATATTTGTAATTCCGAAGAAATGAACAAACAGACATATCAAGCTCCTATAGCTGTTATGGAGATCGTGAAAGTTGTCAAACACATGAAAGTCACACAGGATAGCGTTGTCACCAACCTGTGTGCCTCCAGATAATGTCCTTCTTCATGTTATTCCAATTGGTAATCACGGAACAATCACACAGGATAATGTTTTGTCACCACCATGTTTGCTTCAGTATTTACAGTGCTTTCTTTGTATTTTTCCTATTGGTCAACACACAGTCAGTCACACAGGATAATGGTATGTCACCAACATGTATCCCTCCAGATAATATCTTTCTACATAATCTTCCAATTTGTCATCACACAGACAGTCACATAGGATAAAGTTTTGTCAAATAAAGTAACATGTATGCCTTCAATATGTGTTTAAAAAGCAAAATCTGCAGATAATGTCTTTTTCTTCATCTGATTTAAATTTTCAACACAGTCAGTCACACAGGAAAATTTTTATCACCAACATGTATGCCTCCATATAACATCTTTCTTAAGTTATATCCCTCCGATTTGTCATCACACAAACAGTTACACAGTATAGTGGTTTGTCATCAACATGTATGCCTCCAGTTTATGTCCTGATAATGTCTTTCTTCATTTTGAATCAATTTGTCAGCACACAGACAGTCACCAAGGATAGGGGTTTGTCACCAACGGAATCCCAAATCCTCTCCTAACCTGACACAGTGGTATAACTGTACAAAATAAAGTAACATGTTTGCCTTCAATAAGTGTTTAAAAAGCAAAATCTGCAGATAATGTCTTTTTCTTCATCTGATTTAAATTTTCACCACAACTTACTGACCAGACAGTCACACTGCATGATTTTTTTGTTATATATATTATAAATAAGAAAAACGACAAGGCAACTTTATCTTCAACTGTAAGCAACCAATTAGATACTTGACCAGGAGAGTGTTGCATATTTTGCAACAAATACTGCCTAAAGCTTAGTAGGCACATACAACTGGTACATAAAGAAGAAGACAGAGTAAAGGCAGTCCTAAAGGTCTCTCCAAGAACAAAAAATAAAATATTTTCATAATTTAAGAAGGAGCTAGGGCATGTAGGGAATTCATTTAAACAACATGGAAAAACTTGGCAAAGATAGTCATGCTGTCCTTGCAAGGGAAAGAGTTTCCAAAATATTTTCTGTGCAGGTTATGTGTGATAACTGCAATGCCATATTAACCAAAAAGCTATGTCAAGACACAGAGCTGCATGCCAGGAAGGATCATCAAAACAGATAAATGCCATTCCAGCCCAATTTTTGATCAAAGATAATGATGTATCTGAAAGTTTTGGCAAAAACATCTAGACAAAATTCACCAAAGACGATGTTGGTAAAATCTGTCAATCTGATGATTTGGTAAAAAAAAGTTGAAAGTATACTGTAGGTTAAAAAAAAAGACAAAAGAAGACCAATTATCCCAAGCCAGAAAGAGTGTGATGAACGACATGAGAAGGTTAGCTCAAACATACAACTTTTTTAAAGAAGAAGTCAAAATGGATCATCCGTTACTTCATCTCAGTAAATTTGCAGACGATAAAGCAGAGGAGGTCACAACATTTTTGCACATTTTTGAAACCATCAAAAAATTTATAAATTTCAGATGTTTTATTCAATAAAAGAAAAAATCGACAGGTTAATTTGAGAAAGCCACATCGAATTACAGATGATAATTTATTCACCATCAGACAATATACCATTGAAAGCATGAAAAAAAAAAGTAGAAATATACAACCAATATAAAATCTGGACATGGTCAGACTTCATTAACTTGAGGAATCTTGTGGTACGTCGCTTGACAATGTGCAATGGACGACCTCGTCAGGAAGCATGCAGACTTCTTAGATTAGAGTTTAAAGATGCTGTTGAAGATAATTTGTTTAATAAAAGATGAAAGAAAGATCCATATGTGCTATCTCAAGAATTGAAGATTGCCTACGAGGCTGGCAAAGGGATGAATAAACTGGTACCAGTTTTGTTCACTGTAGAAACATTGGCAGCAACTATTTTATTAGATGATGATGACCTTAGGCATTAAGTTGAAGTTTTATCTAATTACATGTATGTCTTTGAAAACACTCATAATTCCTTGAAATATGTAACAGCTGCTTTCTTTGCTGCTGGTTTCATAGCCTTAGGCTTGGCTGCCTTTTTCTCTCCAGCTGGTTTCTTTGCAGCTGGCTTACATTAGTTCTTGAATGCTCTTCTTCTTCACCTCTTCTTTATGCTCCTTGTAAAAGTCTTGGAATTCTGTCTTCTCAAAGCGTTTAAAGGGATACCACTCTCAATATAAAATCTTAGCATGGTCAGACTTCATGAACTTGAGGAATCTTCTGGTATGTTGCGTGACAATGTGCAATGGATGACTAGGTCAGGAAGCATGCAGACTTCTTAGATCAGAGTTCAAAGTTGCTGTTGAAGACAATTTGGTTTAATAAAAAAAGAAAGAATGATCCATATGTGCTATGAATTTATAAAACTTGAACAACACTTTTTAATAATAATTATATAAAATAAGGAAGCTTATTCAATCTAGAATTGAACACTTTGATTTTTATAAATGTACGAGTACAAATACGACAAAACACATCCAAAAACCATGAGGCATGAACGTTTACCAAAATATCGTAAACTCTGACCTATTATCACGTGACCAATGTCTTAACCTTAGAAGCCATTAAATCGTTTGCTGTCTAACTGCTAACCTTTCCTTCCATTTTCACTTTTATCCTCCTTGTCTGAAAATTTGATTATCAAAACCTGCATTGTCATTTTCCATATACACCATGGCTTCAATTTTTTAATTGAAATATATAATTTCCATTTAATTGATCATTTATTCAAGCAATCAAAACCATCCATTAGTTCTTGAATGCTCTTCTTCTTCACCTCTGCTGAATGCTCCTAGGTAAAAGTCTTGGAATTCTGTCTTCCAAAAGCATTTAAAGGTATACCACTCTCAATATAAAATCTGGACATGGTCAGACTTCATTAACTTGAGGAATCTTGTGGTATGTCGCGTGACAATGTGCAATGGACGACTAGGTCAGGAAGCATGCAGACTTCTAAGATCAGAGTTCAAAGATGCTATTGAAGACAATTTGGTTTAATAAAAAAAGAAAGAATGATCCATATGTGCTATGAATTTATAACACTTGAACAACACTTTTTAATAATAATTATATGAAATAAGGAAGCTTTTTCAATCTAGAAGTGAACACTTTAATTTTTATAAATGTACGAGTACAAATATGACAAAACACATCCAAAAACCATGAGGTATGAACGTTAACCAAAATATCGTAAACTCTGACCTTTTATCATGTGACCAATGTCTTAACCTTAGAAGCCATTAAATTGTTTGCTGTCTAACTGCTAGACATTTCCCTCCATTTTCACTTTTATCCTCCTTGTCTGAAAATTTGATTATCAAAACCTGCATTGTCATTTTCCATGTACACCATGGCTTCAATTTTTAATTGAAATATATAATTTGCATTTAATTGATCATTTATTCAAGCAATCAAAACCATCCATTAGTTCTTGAATGCCCTTCTTCTTCACCTCTTCTGAATTCACCTAGGTAAAAGTCTTAGAATTCTGTCTTCCAAAAGCATTTAAAGGGATACCACTCTCAATATAAAATCTGGACATGGTCAGACTTCATTAATTTGAGGAATCTTGTGGTATGTCGCTTGACAATGTGCAATGGACGACTAGGTCAGGAAGCATGCAGACTTCTTAGATCAGAGTTCAAAGATGCTGTTGAAGACAATTTGGTTCAATAAAAAAAGAAAGAATGATCCATATGTGCTATCCCAAGAATTGAAGATTGCCAACGAGGCTGGCAAAGGGATATGTAATGGCTGCTTTCTTTGTTGCTGGTTTCTTAGCCTTATGCTTGGCTGCCTTTTTCTCACCAGCTGAATCCAGAGTTTTTTGTGATCTGAAAGAGTCAAAAATGGTTTTACTTCATATTTTATACCCCGCAATACGTTACCAAACCTATTTAAGGAATTATAAGGGATTTTCCCGAAAACCTCCGCAAATTTTCAGAAAAAAAGTTATAACTTGAACAACACTTTTTAATAATAATTATGTAAAATAAGGAAGCTTATTGAATCTAGAATTGAACACTTTGATTTTTATAAATGTACAAGTACAAATAAGAAAAAACACATCCAAAAACCATGAGGCATGCACGTTTACCAAAATATCGTAAACTGACCTTTTATCAAGTGACCAATGTCTTAACCTTAGAAGCCATTAAATCGTTTGCTGTGTAACTGCTAGACCTTTCCCTCTATTTTCACTTTTATCCTCCTTGTCTGAAAATTTGATTATCAAAACCTGCATTGTCATTTTCCATGTACACCATGGCTTCAATTTTTTTATTGAAATATATAATTTGCATTCAATTGATCATTTATTCAAGCAATCATAACCATCCATTAGTTCTTGAATGCTCTTCTTCTTCACCTCTTCTGAATTCTCCTAGGTAAAAGTCTTGAAATTCTGTCTTCCAAAAGCATTTAAAAGGATACCACTCTATAATATCACACATTATAAACTTTATTAATTCTCAACTCCCTTGAAAAGATAAAAGTTCTAGGTATTTGATAAATGTAATTTATTACAGTACACATAAGGTTCTTCAGTTAAACATTACTTGTGCTGATTTCTTGTAATGTATACATATATGCTTTTTTTTAAGCATCAATGAAACTGAAGCAATCACAGAATCTAAAATATATTCCTGTTTGATTTTGGTTTGATTATCTCAAGATGATCTAAGCTTTTTTTCCCTACAATGTAGAAAGTAGAATATTGTTTAAACATTGCTCTTGTCAGAAAACTACCATTCACCAATTGTCCTTTAGGAAGATATATAAGCATATATGTTCTTTTAGCAATATAAATGATATTTTGTTTAACAATTGAGCTTTTTTAATTGTCTATTTGGCATTTTAACTTACTTCTCTCCCTTTTAATAAAAGGTATACTAAGTCCACCTACTGTTGCTCTCTTTCAAGCTTTTGTTGTTGGAAAGGTTAATTGACTAATTGTTTTGCTTATCAATTCATAGATCAAGTACAGTATGAAATTGTCTACAGTCTTTTGCAGCAATTCATATTATTGTCAGTTTTATTTCCAATTTTTCTTGTTCAGGACTTATGCCAAACATTGCTGGTTTCTGTCATTTTGGTGTATAATAGAGAAATGCTAGTCTTTAAGTGACTTTGTCTGTATTATTCATACTTTTATTTTAGACAATCCCTTATATGACACTATAGACAAAGATCATCATATTAAATAACAGCAATAGAGTATTCTCTTGTATTGGTGTTATTTCTTGAATTGCACTGCATTACGATCGATACCCTTGTTAAATGATGCTTTCAATAATGAGTTGCTATTGCAAGTGAGATATAATATGTTATAGTGTTGTTTCCCACCTTATGTTCTCATTCATTCTTCAACCAAGTCTATGGTAGTCACATTCCCCAACAGATAAACTAATTAGACTTAATTCAAACCATTAGATTTTTGCAGAACTTAATTCTGGCAGACTGCATACATCTGTAAATACTTATGTGTTGTCAATGGACAAGGTCAAGTTTTTCTCTGACTGTTAACAACATCTTTTTAAACTTGTGTTATATAAGTGCTCCCTTCTAAAAACTCTCAAAATACTTGTCTTTAAGTGACTTTGTCTGTATTATTCATACTTTTATTTTAGACAATCCCATATTTGAAACTATAGACAAAGATCATCATATTAAGTAACAGCAATAGGGTATTCTCTTGTATTGGTGTTATTTCTTGCGTTGCACTGCATTACGATGATCTTGATACCCTGATTAAATGATGCTTTTAATAATGAATTGTTGTTTCAAGTGAAATATAATATGTTATAGTGTAGTTTCCCACCTTATGTTCTCATTCATTGTTCAACCAAGTCTATTGTAGTCACATTCCCCAACAAATAAACTAATTAAACTTAATTCAAACCATTAGATTTTTTGCAGAACTTAATTTTGAATCTGTATACATCTGTAAATACTTATGTTTTGGCAATGGACACGGTCAAGTTTTTCTCTGACTGTTAACAACATCTTTTTAAACTTGTGTTATCTAAGTGCTTCCTTCTAAAAATGCTGGTCTTTAAGTGACTTTGTCTGTATTATTCATACTTTTATTTTAGACAATTCCATATATGAAACTATAGACAAAGATCATCATATAAAATAACAGCAATACATTATTCTCTTGTATTGGTGTTATTTCTTGCATTGCACTGCGTTACGATGATCTTGAAACTATAGACAAAGATCATCATATTAAATAACAGCAATAGAGTATTCGCGCTCATTGTTGTTATTTCTTGCATTGCACTGCATTACGATGATCTTGATACCCTGGTTAAATGTTGCTTTTAATTATGAATTGCTGTTTCAAGTGAGATATAATATGTTATAGTGTAGTTTTGCACCTTATGTTTTCATTCATTCTTCAACCAAATCTATTGTTGTCACATGCTGCCAACAAATGAACTAATTAAACTTTATTTAAATCATTAAATTTTTGCAAAACTTTATTAAGGCATCTAAGCCAAATGTCTAAATGTTTGTCTTTGGACTAAAAGTTGATTTTTTTTTTGGTGCAGACTGAAATATCCTATTTACTTGAAAAGGTACTTAACTTTGATAAAAACAAAGATAGATATTTGGTGTTATTTGTAACCGCAAAAATAAATTAAAGATTATTGTACTGCTCCTCAGGACATCTTGATTGACTACTAAAGCTGTTGCTGTTATTGTTTATCGATATCATCAGTATTACTGAATATAAGGTTCCCTCAAGACAGAACTCTTTATGCAACATATTGTTTGATAATTTTGAGGAAGAAGGGACTTGTTCAATCAGTGTTCATTATTAAATATGAAAAGCTTAAAAAGTGGAATATGGTAAACATAGTTCTCAATTTTTTTATTGTACATTATTTTGTACATTTACAATCAGGTACCCTTTAACAGGCTCTTATCTCTTTTTTATGCTCAACTTAGGGGCATATGTTTTTTAATCTGTGTCTTTTCTTTTGTCTGTTTGTATTGTGGTCAAGGTAGTTCAATTAAGTTGAAGTCCAGATTTAAATTTTAGTACACTTATTCCCTATGATATGATTTTCAATTTAAATGCTAAATTGCAATTTTGACTCCAAATTCACAAAAAAAATTTCCTAACAATTATATATCCTTCAATACTTTGGCTCAAAATTGTATTAAAGTAAGACAAGCTTATAATTATTCATCAATCCGTGGTACAAGTGTATAACATATAAAAACAAAACATTTGAAAGCCTCTACATACAGCTTTGAAACCTAAAAGTGTAGGAGGTCCCTAACTTTATATTAAGATAAATGACAAATGAAATGTACACTATTCGCTTATCATGCAGAATATATAACAAGCGCAGATCATTTCCTGTTCAATAATGCCATCATGGATGGACATTCTTTAAACATTTGTATTGCTGATCCATCTTGGTTTACATAGAATACAATAAAAAAAAAGTAATAAAGCAATCATGATATTTCTACAACCATTCAACTTCAACTTAAGTATAGTATACTATATATTACATTTTTTATCCACATGTGTTTGAATGACACTTTGTTGGCAGCAGATAAAGGAACATTTGTTTGCCTTTCTGCTTCGCCTGTTCTGAATTTTTCTAGGTGAAAGTCTTAGAATCCTGTCTCCTTGAAGCATTTAAAGGGATACCACTCTATAATTCTTCACATTATCAACATAAATTACTGACATCATACTTAATATACATTTGTATTGCTGATCCATTTGGTTTACATAGAATGCAATAAAAAAAGAAGTAATAAAGAAATCATAGTATTTCTAAAACCATTTAACTTCAACTTATGTATAACAACAAGTATGTTGGATGATAGCACATTAGCTGGGTTAGATGATCCAGCCTGTTGTTTTGAAGAAATACCAATCCCTTTATATGACAATAAATTAATATAATCAGAATTTGTACTAGAAGATGTCAGTTAGAAATTAACACAAGTGTTGTTTTTGTTTTGTTTCTCACCAAATATGGTTGTCACAGTTTCATATATAAATTACTTGCCAAAATGAAATACTAAAAATAAATAAATAAAGACGGAATGTATATACACAATATTTATTTTATATGAATTTAAGGCACATTAACTACATAACTAAGTTGCCTACCAAAACCATTAACAAGAACAAACCAATTATAGTAAAGCATTTAGATTGTAAATGCAGAAAGACTTTAAAACAATTTGAAATGGCTACAATCAACTCAGAAAACTACCGTTCACCAATTGTCCTTTAGGACGATATATGAGCATATATGTTCTTTTAGCAACGTAAATGGTGTATAATAGAGAAATGCTAGTCTTTAAGTGACTTTGTCTGTATTATTCATACTTTTATTTTAGATAATCCCATATATGAAACTATAGACAAAGATCATCATATTAAATAACAGCAATAGAGTATTCTCTTGTATTGGTGTTATTTCTTGAATCGCACTGCATTACGATTGATACCCTATTTAAAAGATGCTTTTAATAATTAGTTGCTGTTTCAAGTGAGATATAATATGTTATAGTGTAGTTTCCACCTTATGTTCTCATTCATTCTTCAACCAAGTCTATTGTTGTCACATGCTGCTAACAAATGAACTAACTAAACTTTATTTAAACCATTAGATTTTTGCAAAACTTTATTAAGACATCTACGCCAAATGTCTAAATATTTGTCTTTGGACTAAAAGTTGATTTTTTTTTGGTGCAGACTGAAATATCCTCTTTACTTGAAATGTGTGCACCAGACCACGGATTTGAAACGTGTCACTATGAGAATCCTTGATTAGACACAGATTTTCTTTAATAAATAATATGTTATAAAGAAACATAACTGAATCATCTTAATTGTGTCAAATTAATTTCGTTATTGATTTTCAGTGTTATACATCAATTGTATGTAACTTTTAAACAATTGGTTAATACATGTTCCTTTTTGTTATATTTTTAATATGCATATATCTCAAGGAATATTTTTATGTTTTTATAATATGTATTATTTGTCAATTATTTTGAATTTTATTTATGTAAAATGAATGCTATAAATTCAGATTATAGTTGTTAAATTGTATAAGAATATTTAATGCTAACTATACAAACAGACAATCAGACAGACAGAGGTCAGATCACTATTTTTTCACAATTAACTTACTAGTGTTTGTAATTACTTCTAAAAAGAAGAGTTATCTTTTGTATCACTATTTATATTTTGATATATATATATACAAGTCTAAATTGAAAACTACGTTCAAACCTATGATTGCATTGGATAAAAACCGCAATTTTTATACGTGTGCATGTAGAACAAATTTTGTTGTAGAAGGGTCTAAATATATATATTTATGAGTGTAACATATTCGTTGACTTCAAACCTTTTTTTATGGTATATTTGGGTGTTAGTATGGCATTCATTATCACTGAAATTGTTATTTAAGGTCCTGCTTAAGAATTTCTCCAAGTACTGAATTTTCTGACTGTGATATTGGCTTTTTTGACAATTGAATGGACATGTATCTGGTACTAGCATCATTCAGACATAATAAATAAGACATGTTGGAAATTTATAATAGTTATTACCTTTGTTTATAATAATGTTAGGTTTCCTAAATTAATATTGAACTTAATCTGTAAATAATTCAGCATATTTCCACTGATGGTAAAAGAATTCAAAATCCCTCATTACCATTAAAAACAATTATTGTATTGTAACTAGCAATTAATTGCTTCTAGAATAGATAATCAAAGTGTCTTTGTCTTAATTGTGGATTTTTGTAAATACAAACCTCTATCTGAAACTTTAGACAAAGACCTTTGATGATCATATTAAATAACAGCAAAATAATTGGTGTTATTTCTTTCTTTTAATAAATATCAACATGGGAACAAAGGTGTATCTTGCATGATTTTATGTTGGCACTTGATTGTCAAAGATATGAGGGTCTGTTTCTGACTGAACATAAGCTGCACTGATGCTAAATTAAATTATGAAGCTATTAATTCAACGTGTTTTAGTCTTATCTCTAAATCAAGAAAGGGAAGAATAAAAACACTGGTTCAATCAATGTTCATCCTCAAAGATATATGAAAGCATTAGCATTGTTCTTATACACAAATATTGACAGATAACCGAATCTTGATCACTATTTATTTGCCTTCATTAGTTATGTATTTTAAAGTAATTAGGTGTAGTATTTAGAAATATTTAATTATTCCCATGTATAAAAAGATTTTTCACATGGCTGGATCCAATTTATTAAAAAAAAAATATTAATTTACTTTCTACAGTTTTAATCCTTTGCATTTTTAGTTGTGTTGACAATAAAGATATTTTAGCTTTGTTTGGTCTAAGCTATACTGCACACCACAAATTACTGACCAGTCACAAAGAATGATATATTTTTACCAGCAACATGTTTTCCTTCAACAAGCAGTCCACAAGCAAAATCTTTATGTACTTTCTTTTCTTTATCTTTTCAAATTTGTCATGACAGCTCAGATATACCAGACAGTTGCACATGATGTTGCTCATTACCAACAACAGTCATCCCTTCAATACTTGTTCAATAAGCAAAATCTCTAAATGTTTTTTTTCTTTATCTTTTTTTGCCACGTTACAACTGTGAACTAAGTGCTTTGATAGTCATGACGTTAAATAACCACATTAAAAAATTGGTTGTATTTGTAACTACAAAACATATTATAATGAAATGAATGTGTTTTTTGAATTCTTTAATTTAGAAATTAAAAACAATTATTGTATTGTAACTAGCAATTATTTGCTTCTAGAAAAGCTAATCGAAGTGTCTTTGTCTTAATTGTGGATTTTTGTAAATACAAACCTCTATCTGAAACTTTAGACAAAGATTATTGATGATAATATTTAATAAAAACTCATAGAGCTTGCTGATGTTGTTTGACCAATAATTGGATTCAACTAAAAAGAAAAAAAAGTAGCATGAATAATATTCTTATAGTAAATATTTATTGTTTCATTACACACAAAAGAATCGGTGTTATTTCTTACTTTTATAAATTTCTACCTGGGAAGAAAGGTGTATTTTGCATGCCTTTATGTTGGCACTTAATTGTTAAAGATATGAGGGACTGTTTCTGACTGAACATAAGATCATATTCTACCTATAGCCCCATCATTTTCTATTTCTGCTCCTCTACCCCATGTCAATCTGAGACTGGCTTCAAGAATATCACTATCTGGTAGTCCATATGATCTCTAAAAAAGAAAAACAAAATAATTGTTATAGTAATTTAATGTTAAAGTAGAAGAGGAACATGAAATATCGAAAAGTTATTCAAGAAAGTGTTGAAATATAACTTCAATCATTAATTTTACTCTAATTTACTGTTGTTATAACTTGCAGTATCCTATGATGCAGGCACCCAGTTATCTCCCTTTGATGGCTTCTTCGCAAGGAATAAGCTGACACAATTGCGTATCCAGAGTTTTTGTGATCTGAAAGAGTCAAAACTGGTTTTACTTCATAATGTATACCGCTCAATACGTTACCAAACCTATTTAAAGAATTATAAGGGATTTTCATACACCTCCGCAAATTTTCAGAAAAAAAGTTTCACTTCACTTGTGAATTTATAACACTTGAACAACACTTTTTAATAATAATTATATAAAATAAGGAAGCTTATGCTTATTCAATCTAGAATTGAACACATCCAAAAACCATGAGGCATGCACGTTTACCAATATATATCGTAAACTCTGACCTTTTATCACTTGACCAATGTCTTGACCTAAGAAGCCATTAAATCCCTTTGCTGTGTAACTGCTAGACCTTTCCCTCCATTTTCACTTTTATCCTCCTTGTCTGAAAATTTGATTATCAAAACCTGCATTGTCATTTTCCATGTACACCACTGTTATGTTCTCATTCATTCCTCAACCAAGTCTATTGAAGTCACATACCATTGATTTTTTATAAATTAGAAACAGGTAATTTCTTGTTATGTATACATGTATTTTTTATTTATTTTTTTATCATCAATGAAACTGTTGACATGTAAAATATATTTCTGTTTGATTTTGGTTTGATAATCTCAAGATGATCTAAGCTTTTTTTCCTACAATGTAGAAAGTAGAATATTGTTTAAAAATAGCTCTTGTCAGAACATAACCATTCGCCAATTGTCCTTTAGGAAGATATATAAGCATATATGTTCTTTTAGCAATATAAATGATCTGTTTTTTAACAATTGAGCTTTTTTAATGGTCTACTTGGAATTTTAACTTTCATTGCTTCTCTCCCTTTTAATAAAAGGTATATTAAGTCCACCTACTGTTGCTCTCTTTCAAGCTTTTGTTGTTCGATAGGTTAATTGACTAATTGTTTTGCTTATCCAATCATACATCAAGTACAGTATGAAATTGTGTACAGTTTTTTGCAGCAATTCATTTCTGTCTGTTTTATTTCCCATTTTTCTGGTTCAGGACTTATGCCAAACACTGCTGGTTTCTGTCACTTTGGTGTAAGATAGAGAAATGCTTGTCTTTAAGTGACTTTGTCTGTATTATTCATACTTTTATTTTAGACAATCCCATATATGAAACTATAGACAAAGATCATCATATTAAATAACAGCAAATGAGTATTCTCTTGTATTGGTGTTATTTCTTGCGTTGCACTGCATTACGATGATCTTGATACCCTGATTAAATGATGCTTTTAATAATGAATTGCTGTTTCAAAGAGATTTAAAATGTTGTAGTGTAGTTTTGCACCGTATGTTCTCATTCATTCTTCAACCAAGACTATTGTAGTCACACGCCCCAACAAATAAACTAATTAAACTTAATTCAAACCATTAGATTTTTGCAGAACTTAATTTTAGCAGACTGTATACATCTGTAAATACTTATGTTTTGTCAGTGGACAAGGTCAAGTTTTTATCTGACTGTTAACAACATCTTTTTAAACTTGTGTTATCTAAGTGCTTCCTTCTAAAAATGCTGGTCTTTAAGTGACTTTGTCTGTATTATTCATACTTTTATTTTAGACAATCCCATATATGAAACTATAGACAAAGATCATCATATAAAATAACAGCAATACAGTATTCTCTTGTATTGGTGTTATTTCTTGCATTGCACTGCGTTACGATGATCTTGATACCCAGGTTAAATGATGCTTTTAATAATGAATTGCAGTTTCAAGTGAGATATAATATGTTAGTGTAGTTTTGCAACTTATGTTCTCATTCATTCTTCAACCAAGTCTATTGTTGTCACATGCTGCCAATAAATGAACTAATTAAACTTTATTTAAACGATTAGATTTTTGCAAAACTTTATTTAAACATCTACGCCAAATGTCTAAATATTTGTTTTTGACTAAAAGTTGATTTTTTTTTGGTGCAGACTGAAATATCCTATTTACTTGAAATAGTACTTTGATTATGTCTTTGAAAAACAAAGATAGATATTTGGTGTTATTAGTAACTACAAAAAAAAATAATTAATGATTGTTGTACTGCTCCTCAGTGCATCTTAAATGACTTTTAAAGCTGTTGCTGTTATTGTCAGTATTAATGAATATAAGGTTCACTCAATCCAAAACTCTTTATGCAACGTATTGTTTTATAATCTTAGGAAGATTTTTTGTATCCACATGTGTTTGAATAACACTTTGTTGGCAGCAGCTAAGGGAACATTGTTTTGCTCTTCTGCGTCACCTATTTTCCTAAGTAAAAGTCATGGAATCCTGTCTCCCAGAAACATTTAAAGGGATACCACTCTATAATTCTACACATTATCAACATAAATTACTGACAACATACTTAATATACATTTGTATTGCTTGTACATCCTGGGTTACATGGAATGCAATAAAAAGAAGTAATAAAGCAATCATAATATTTCTAAAACCATTTAACTTCAACTTTTGTAAAGTATACTATATATTAGATTTTTTTTATCTACATGTGTTTGAATAACATTTTGTTGGCAGCAGCTAAAGGAACATTTTTTTTCTCTTCTGCTTCACCTGTTCTGAATTTTTCTAGGTAAAAGTCATGGAATCCTTTCTCCCATGAATAGTCATCTGCCAGCTGCAATCTCTCATTAGGCCAATGTTGTCATCATGGTTTGTCGTCAGTACCATTTGCAAGTACAACAGTTATAGTTGGCTGTAACCTATGCCACCTCCCAACCATCTGTTGTCATGGTGTGTAAGCTATCTTACCAGCCAATTAAACTTGATTTGGCCAGTATGCATCTTGCAAGTAGGTGTTTCATCCCCTATTCTACAACTTTCAAGAAATGTGAGCATCACTTCAGGTTTTTTTTAGCTTTTCTGGCTATAAATGTTATCATTGTGTTTTCCTGTTAGTTCTTTTATAAATACAAGCATGTCTTACTTTTAGGAGATCTAGGCTAAATTAGGCACTTCTGGTTTTATGTAAGCACCACATCAGCACCATTTGAAAGTTTATAGTCTTTCAGCATGTTCAGCTGTTTCCTACCATTTTCCTTCCAATTCATATTATCTTCATCTTGTAATGTTTTGTTTTCGTTTACCCAATCTAGAAATTCAGGTGGATCAATTAAAAATTATGTTTTGTTTTCATTCTGATTAATCTAACAATTTTTACGTTTCAATTAAAAAAGGCAATTGTTAGAATAGTCCCTTTAATCAATTAATAGATGGTTTATAATAATCTAATAAATCAGAATAGCCTAGATATAATTGTTCTCCCTTGACTTAAATTCCTTCAACAATTGTGTATTTATGCACCTTCCTTTTTTGGTGTAGTGTGTTTCAAATGTTTAAGCCATGCATGTTAGGTGTTACCAATTCTTTGTATCTTCTCAATGCTGTTTTATAAACCTTGTGCTATGTGCGCATTTGCCTCAAGCTTGCATGTATCATGGGCTATGTGTGTTTAGAACCTAAACATGAATTTGCTATATTTATGTTTCATATATAAATTACTTGCCAATATGAAATACTAAAATAAATTAAGGACTGAATGCATATACATAATATTTCTGTTATATGAATTTAAGGCGCCATAACTTAATAAGTAAGCCACCTACCAAAACTGATAACAACAAGAACGAAATAATTATAATAAAGCAATTTGGTTGTGAATGCAGTTAGACTTTAAAACAATTTTAATAGAAGCAATCAAAATATTTTAAAAACCATTTAACTTAACTCAAATTATGTATAGTATACCATATATTAGATTTTTTATCCACACTATGGTAGCAGCAGCTAAAGGATCATAAAATCTGACTCCTCATTCTAGACCTTTCTCTCCATTTTCACTTTTATCCTCCTCATCTGAAAATGTAATTATCAAAATATGTTTTGTATTTACCATGAAGACCATGGCTTCAATGTTTAATTGAAATTATAATTTGCATTTGTTCTGAATTCTCTTGGGTAAAAGTCTTGGAATCCTGTCTCACAAAAGCATTGCGCAATTTTCAGTAAAAATAATAGCGCTAATAGGGGTATTTCATCTATAAGAACACATTATTACCACCAGAGATATGAACTTAATTGAAAATCCCTTTCTAAAAGGTGCAACCGTATGGTCGGGGTAATTAACACTCTGTTACAGTTTACTTTTTTAAATACTTCTAATTTCTGCATATGGTATGACCGTTCATTAAAAAGACGCTATCATGTAGGTAATTTTATTATTATATTATAATAAAAAGATAAGCTAAATCAACATAAAAAGTTTAACATAGTTAATTTTACTTAATTGTCAAATTTATAGTAAACACATTTTATACCAGCAGATTTTTTTTATTGCACTTTTTATTTGGCAAAGTATTGCAATTTTTTAAAGAGAAAATGAAAAAAAAATCATATTTTTTTGTTGAATTACACTCTTATCAGCGTTTACAATTAACACAATCTGTGATATCAATATATCATTGCACTTTCAAAACAAGTAGTTATTTGTTGATTGACACAGTTGTCTGTTCATCAATACAAATGATGGTTGAAACGAAAAGTCAAATGGTAAATTTATGCAAGAAAAAAAGACAAATAAGAAGACTTCTGGTAGAAGGGAGAGTACTTTCTTACATTGATGTCAATGACACGACAGCCTCATCAGACTGATTTCGTAGAGGGAATCCCTTTAAAGTCCCCCTTTACACAAAGAATCTTTCTAACATGAATTCCAGGCAGGTTCAGGGAGGAATTTGCTTGTGTGTGTTCAGAGATGATGACTGCAAAAAAGCTGTGTTACAAATATCACAATTATACGTTTTTTTTCTCATCACTCATCGTCTATATATATAAATTACTTGCCAAACTGAAATACAAAAAATAAATTAAGGACTGAATGCATATACATAATATTTATGTTATATGAATTTAAGGCGCCATAACTAAATAAGTAACCAATAACAATAAGAACAAAATAATAATAATAAAGCAATTTGATTGTAAATGCAGAAAGACTTTAAAACAATTTTAAATAGCTACAATCAACTAAGGATATGTAATTACCAATTCTAAATAAAACAATATACCATTAATATAGAATGAAATAGAATTAACAGCCCAGTAAAAATTTAAATTTTTCTCATTTTTTCATGTTTGAATGCCGTCTTTTCTGCTGTTTAAATTTGAAAGGCAGAACAAGTAGAGCCATTGCAAGAGTATACCATTTTTTGTCATGGTCTACGGTGATGGATATACAAGTAATTGTCTGAATGGGTCCTACTAGAGAATGTAAGACATTAACACAAATGGGTTTTTTTTCTCACCATATATGGTCGTCACAGTTTCTTATATAAATTACTTGTCAGTGGGTTTTTTTCTCACCGTATATGTCCTCATGAAATTTTCAAATTGTGTTAGATGATCCCGTCTGTTGTTTTGAAGAAATGTCAATCCAGAAAACAGATGTTTTGAGACGCTTATAAATAATGGAGTCATACATTTTTCATTGAAACACCTTCTTTCTGGATACACGCATACATTTAGTTCCTTTAAATACACTTTTCTAAAATGTCACCCGTTCAAAACAGTAATTAAATCTTTGACAATTGTTTTAATTGGTATAGATACTGAATTTGTTATTGGTAAATTAAAACCATACTAAATATTACATTTATGTACCTTCACAGTACTCCATCTGTAATTACCTATATTTTGGCATTGGACAATTAGGTAAAGTTTTTCTCTGACTGTTAACAACATCTTTTTAAACTTATGTCATCTAAGTGTTTCCTTCTAAAAATGGTAGTCTTTAAGTGACTTTGTCTGTATTATTCATACCTCCATTTTAGACAATCCAATATATGAAACTATAGACAAAGATCATCATATTAAATAACAGCAATAGAGTATTCACGCTCGTTGTTGTTATTTCTTGAATTGCACTGCATGACGATCGTCTTGATACCCTGGTTAAATGATGCTTTTGATAATGAATTGCTGTTTCAAGTGTGATATAATATGTTCAGTAGCGTAGTTTTGCACGTTATGTTCTCATTCATTCCTCAACCAAGTCTATTGTAGTCACATACCCTGACTACTAAACTTTTTTTAAGCCAGCATATTTCCACTGGTGGTGAAATAATTAATATTCCCAAATTATAATTAAAACAACTAATGTATTAAAACTAGCTATTATGTGCTTCTTGAATAGATTGTCAAAGTCTCTTTGTCTTAAGGATGTAATTTGAAGTGAAACTAAAAAAAAAACTAGATTTTGAAATTGATGCATAAAGCTAGAAAATTTTGGGTTAAGAAAAAGCTTAAAATGTTGATGGTTGGGGAGCTCCTTTTCCAGATATTTATTTTTTTTAAATTAGCGGGAAAAGGTTCACTCAATCAGACCATAAATTTTGCATTGATAGTATTTTGGTCTTAAATCGAAAGAAAAGAAATCTTTCAGTCTGCCTTGTATTTTGGTAAATGACCCTTTATCAGATATTGCAGTCATATATGGGTGTTATGGAGCAGAATGTTTTACCCTGTATTGTAGGGGAAAAAACAAGGAATTTGAACATAGATTGATTCTGACACTATGTCTATAGGTCACAGTATCATTATTGTTAGAGGATAAATCATCTGACTGTGATAGATTGTCTCTGACATCATGTCTATAGGTGACAGTATCACAGCAAT